>NC_089582.1:10760445-11044710 GCF_019320115.1 Miscanthus floridulus
TTGGACTAAAGATCCACAGGTCGGCTTCCACACTAGTAAGCGCCTTCTCAGATGCTGACTGGGCAGGCTGTGTGGATGACAGAAAATCCACTGGAGGATTTGCGGTTTTTATAGGAACCAATTTAGTGTCCTGGAGTGCTCGCAAACAATCCACTGTCTCTAGATCGAGTACTGAAGCAGAGTATAAAGCAATAGCCAATGCTACGGCAGAGGTTATGTGGATACAGACCTTGTTACATGAGATCGGTGTGAAGAGTCCTAATGCTGCAAAATTATGGTGTGACAATCTAGGCGCCACATACCTTTCAAGCAATCCTGTATTCCATGCTAGAACAAAACACATTGAGGTGGATTATCATTTTGTGAGAGATTGGGTCAAGCAGAAACGTTTGGAAATCGATTTTGTTTCCTCCAAGGATCAAGTAGCTGATGGATTCACCAAGGCTCTGCCTGTACGGCTTGTTGAGAATTTTAAGATCAATCTCAACTTGGCAAAGTTGTGATTGAGGGAGGCTGTTAGAAATAGCTTGTGATATGTCAATGTAAATCCTGTAACGTGATCTTAGGTAGACCGGCATGAGAGCCCTTGATTGTAGGATTGTTACTAAAGATAGAAACTGTTGTATAGGATCCTAGAAACATGGAACTCTCATGCCGTGATCTCCTGAGTCTGTTACCTTGTAAATGTGCTACATATATCAACACGAACGGCGCCCCTGGCTATCATCTTGCCAAGCGCTTCTACCATCTGCCCTCTGTATTTCTTCAGAGACAACCAACATAAGAGCAAGTATAATAACAGGCTGTAAACCGGCTAAATGCTGAGTGGAAGAGAGAAAAGAGGAGAGAGAGGAGAAGCGGGCTGTCAACTTATAGCCAGCTTAGACATAGGAACCAAAAAACTCTATGAGAGAGACAAGTGGGCCATGTATTAAAGGTAAAGAGCTAACTATTATATGGGTGGACTCAGAGAAGGCTGCAAAGAACCTTACAGCCGGTAAACCGGGTGTATTATTAGCCTTGCTCTAAAGGTGCACGAACTCTGCAGTGAAGGGTAGCCAGGTGAATATGTGATGTCCAAGGTGACTCTACTAGTCTACTTTCGTGTGCAGGCGGCGGGCACAACATTTAAGGACCTAAATGTTGAGGATGACGAGAAGGATAATGACGCTCTATCTATATGTTACACGCTCTTTGAATTAATTTAGATCAGATCATTAGGTGGTCATAAAATCCAGCAATGTTTGGTGGTTTTGTGGCCGGCCATGGGAGAGGCCTGTGAATCACTACTGGAAACAGGATCTTTGCCGTGTGCCAGGCACGAAAATACTCGGCAAACCCTTTGCCGAGTGTAACATTTGACAAAGGACACTCGGTAAAATTTTTAACGGCAAAGAATCTTTGCCGAGTGTTTTTTGTCGGGCACTTGGCAAAGACTTTGCCGAGTGCCCAAAAAACACTCAGCAAATATTTTTTCAAAAAAAAAAAATAAAAAAACAGCACCACCACGCCAGCCCCTCCACCAACAGCGCCGCCGCCATCGCCGGCGAGCTCATCGCCTCCTCGCGCTAGACTGGCTCACGCAGCACCTGCGCCTGCCACCACGCCCGCCGCTGACACGCCTGCCACCGCCATGCCCGCCGCCACCAAGCCTGCCGCCAACACGCCACCACCACCACCACGCCTCCCGCCAACGCCACGCCACCACCAGCACCACGCCGCCACCGAGAGAGAGAGGGGGAGCGGCGGCGGTCGGATCCGGGGAGGAGGAGGAGGGGAGGGGCGGCGCCCGGATCCGGAGAGGGAGGGGAGGAGCGGCACCGGAGAGAGGGCGCGGGCGGGTGGATCTGGGGAGGAGGCAGGGGAGGAGGGAGGGGAGCTGAGGGCCGAGCGGATCTAGTGAAGGGAGGGCGGGGCCGCGTCGGAGAGGGAGGAGGGGAGGGCGGGGCCGCGCCGGCGCCGGAGAGGGAGGAGGGGAGGGAGGGGAGGGCGGGGCCGCACTGGCGTCGGAGAGGGAGGAGGGGAGGGCGGGGCCGCGCCGACGTCGGAGAGGGAGGAGGGGAGGGGGGGGAGGGGGGGCGCGTCGGAGAGGGAGGGGAGGGGCGCGTCGGCGCCGGAAAGGGAGGAGGGGAGGGGAGGGAGGGGGCGGCGGCCGGGGAAGGAGGGGGTGGTGCCGGCAGGAGGAGGGGAGGGGCGCGGAGGCAGCTGGGAGAGGGGAGCGGCAGGCAGGGAGAGGGCATAAGTGTGCAGGGGTAGGGAAGGAGGGGGTGTGCGTGCGTGTTAAGTGTGTGGCGGGCGGGGGCTTTGCCGAGTGCCCTGGATCTGGCACTCGGCAAAGAATGCTTTGCTTGCCGAGTGCCAGATCCAGGGCACTCGGCAAATAACTTGTATGTCGAGTGTTTTAATAAAAATACTCGGCAAATCACTTGTATGCCGAGTGTTTTTATTTTACCGAGTGTTTTTCGAAAAGCACTCGGCAAAGAGCTGTTTGTCGAGTGCCCAAGAGAATGCACTCGGCAAACATAAAAACACTCGGCAAACTTAAGGATTCCGGTAGTGAATGGCTTGCATCAACTGTCATTGGGTGGAAGGGGCGACGTACATACAGAAGAAAGGATAGTACTCCCTCCTTTCCTAAAAAAAGAATGCAATTCTAGAACAATACTCCCTCCATATCGTAATTAGAAGTCGTTTTAGATAGCATTGTGCATACCAAGGAGTGAATAATTAGGGGGAAGTTTTCCTTCTTTGCCCTTATTAAATAGGCCTGCGGGTGTCACCTGTACAACATTACTTCGTAGTCCGAGTGGTAAGCTTTCCGCCGCCGAAGGCTAGAGGTGTAGCGTTCGAACCCTCAGCCGCGCTATTTTTTTTACCTGTACGTGTGGATTTTGCATGAGGAATTTGCATGGCGCTGTGCACACTCGCTGGCTCGCTGCATGCGCTCGCTGCTTTCGCTCGCGTTTAGGCGTGTTTGTGTACCATCTACCGCGCTATTTTTCTGTTGGCTCGTGTGTAGGCTTAAGGAGTTCGTTTGTTTCGCTTGGGCACGTTTAGGCGCGATATTTTCGTTCTTTTGGCGCTCACCGCTCAGCAGTCCGACGGTTCGAGTGCCTGTAGTATTAAAACGCCTCGTTGCTAGCTCTTGTTGTTCACTTGTTCATCTAGGATGCATCCATGGAGTCCGGCGCCAACGCCGATGTCGAGTCCACCGAGGATGCATCCATGGAGTCCGGCGCGGGCTTCATCTTCTACTGCAGCAAGGGCGAGCGGCTAGCGGCGTGCGGCGGCGGCTAGGGCTACCGGGCAGCGGCGTGCGGCGAGGGCGAGGGCGAGCGGCCAGTGGCGTGCGGCGGCGTGCGGCGAGGGCGTGCGGCGTGCGTCGAGCGGATGGGAGGGCGTGAGTCGAGCGGATGGGAGGGCGTGCGTCGAGCGGATGGGAGAAGTGGCGCTAATAACTCGCGCGGATGGGAGGCCAATCGCGCATGCGTCGCGGCGCTAATAACTCGCGCGGCGCGGGAGGCCAAGCGCGAGGGGCAGCGGCGTCCAAAGCTGCGTTCATGCGGCAGAACGACATCTTTTCGTCAACTCCATTCCAACTGCAGAACGACTTCTAATTACGATATGGAGGGAGTACCATGTTTTAGTATATCAAGTTTGACCAATTATAAATAAAAAATATAAATATCTATAATATCAAATAAATATCATTAAATTAATTACGAAATGTATTTTCATATAAAATTGATTTTGAGTCATAAATGTGTATACTATTTACTAAAAACTTGATCAAACGTGAAACACTTTAACTGGCACGCATACCATAGTTACCGCCTTTTCAGGACAGAGGTAGTATGTCGTTGTTACAAGCTCCTTGAATTAATCTAGGCCATTAAATGATCATAAAATGCAAATGGTGTTGCGGAGTCCTAAGTGGCCATTGGAGAGGCATAGGAGTGGCTCGGGCCCACTTGTCGTTAGAAGGAAGGGATGGCATACATAAGAATCACTATTGTTTTAAAATAGTATATAAATATTATATAAGTATAGATAAGGATGGTATATGGTTATCAGTGTTTTGAATTTACGGATGTATGGTTTTGTCCCCTACATTTTTCTCTACCCTCATCCCAGTTAAGAACTAATAGCATTTGTACAAGAAGATGGACGTTATTAGGGTTTTGGATTTAGTCACGTAGGATTATCCCTCAGAGTTCATTTATACAAGAAGATGGCCATATAATAGAGTTGTTTATTTAGGGTTTATTAAGATCCTTCTATTTAGAATTTAAAATTGTTTAATATTTGTCCCCTAATTAAAGTTTGGTATATGCAAACACCGCCACTCTCCCCTGCACACACTAGTACCACCAATTCGGTTTATGCAACAATTTATTTTGTATATCCCCCGGCTACTGTTAAAAAGAAATACAATGAAAAAAAAAGAATACAACAATAGATTTCACACATAATTTTTGAATGATTGGGCTTTGCATTTGCAGGTGCCGAATAACGTTTTGTTTGGGGCCCAGCGCAATTATATTTGATTCGTTTATTTGCCCAACAAGGAACAATAACCGGTCTGTTAGCTTCTTTTACTTTGCGCTTCTGAATGATGTGTTCATGCGTCTCTATGTTAACAAATGGGAGTTATAGTTTGCTTAGGAATTTGCAATGTCCGATGTTTTTTTTTATTCTGGCTGGACCATCCGGTTGTTGGCCGGCTAAAAGAAATTAAACACGAATACCAAGTAGACTTTGTATATGCTCTATCACTGCTACGTACTACGTGCTCACACGCGCTGCCATGTCCTTTTGCACGTTAAATATATTTTACAAATTACAACATACGCTAGCTAGTCAAGTCTACAGTAATAAACCCACCCAGACCTGGATCTGATGTGTGAATCTCTCTCGCCCCTCAGCTCATTGTTGTGAGCTTCTTTCAATCCTCTACTAGTCAGCTGGAGATCAGAAAGAGGCCGGCGAGTTTTGTAATATGTTTGGTTTGATGCTTTTTCTTTAAAGACATCTGATGCCTGAACTCTTTTCATTATCTAAAAAAAATTATATACTGAAGAAAAAGAGCTAAGTGATGTTATGGTCTGACACTCTGACTCAATGCACGTGATGTTCATGGCGCCCGATGCAAGTGATGGCTCTTGCTCCTAGCATTACCGATCGAAGAAAAACACGAATACCGAGTAGACATTTGTCTATACTCTATGACTGCTACGTACTACGTGCTCACTCGTGCGTCCATGTGCTTGTGCACGTTAAACTAGCTAGTCAAGTCCACAGTATTAGTAAACCCACCCATATACCTGATCTGATGTGTGAACCTATCTCTCTCGCCCCCTCATTGTTGTGAGCTCCTTCCCATCAGTCAGCTGGTAGAGATAGATCAGAAAGAGGCTGGCCGGCGAGATCGAGCGAGATGGCGGAGACGGTGCTGAGCATGGCGAGGTCCATGCTGGGGAGCGCCGTCAGCAAGGCCGCCGCCGCCGCCGAGATGAGTCTGCTCATGGGGGTGCAGAACGAGATCTGGTACGCACGTTGAGCTGTTACTCTCCACTTGTCGCAGTTCCTTGCTGGATACATAGTGTTTCTTCAGTCGTTTGGTATGTAGGCAACCAAAAGGGCTTGCTTTGCGTTGCTCTCCTAGCAAGCTCATCACTCGTCCTAGCCAAGCCAGTAGAAAGCTTTTTCCTTGGGCGTGCGAGTGAGCCAGATCTCAGCTCGCCCCCGCACTCTAGTCCAGCTCGGAAACACGCACGGGCAGCAGCAACAAGGCTGTGCTGCCGAGTTCGAGTTCAACGTCCACGTTGCCTCGATCTGGTCCATGGCCACCATAGCCACAAGCCTGAGTTCCCCGCCAGCGAGATGGAGGTCTCCGCTAGCGTCGTCCCTCACACTGGATTGGCCGATTGGGGCTGCAGCTCACCCACACGGCTACACTGTCCCAGGCTCCTTCGCGTCTAGCTGCCAGCCTGCTACTCATCACCTCCTCCTTACCTCGCGAAGGGGATAAGGTGGGTCAAAGGGCCTAGCTAGTGCAATATTTCTCACCTTTCTTCTATTCCCACTACCAGTTAGAGTAGGCTGCATTTTTAATGAGGGAACAAAGTTCCAACCTCTACTATCTGGGAATGGTACACAGCTGATAGTCAAGATACAAATCAAAGCCACAGGGCTTATGCAACCAGAAGAAACAAAAAACAAGATTCAACCCAGCTAATGAGTGCAGTAAGCAAAGCAAAGAGCTAAGCCTCAATGCGGCTCCTCAAGTTCCAACCACACTTCGCAAAGACAGCTAAGAGCAAAGTCTCGCATCTTCTGCAGCCTTCCATGGTCAAAGGTCGCTCCTCCTCTCTATGCAGCATAGACCACTGTCGGATTCAAAAGGTCACACTGAAAATTACCTGCATACATGTATTAGATTTAGCCTTGATAAATACCATATAATTTCAATTCAATCATATCGCCCAACAAAGTGTAGACACTCCTAGCAAAAATTTGGTTTCTGAGCTTTAGACTTAATCCTTGTGTTTGTCGGAGTAGGCTGCATGGTTCTTCTGTTTATCCTTGTGTAACCTTACCAAGCGAGGATATGGGGACAAGCTTGCTTATTTGGATGTCTTGTCTAAGTGTTCTGGACTTTTTCGTGGTCCACAAATATCATCGTTGCCCTAAGCAACAGACCAGCCCAAGCCACGGCTCGGGCGACGTCGACAGCTTGCTGATCAGGATGTTGGTGGCAGGAGGGAAATTAAGAAGGTTTGTTAGGCAAGTTTATCAAGGGCTGGTGGTGGAAGGAGGGACATTAGTAAGATTTGTTAGGCAAGTTTATCAAGGGCACATTAGTTTGGATTATAATCATCAAAGAGAATAAACTTTGCTATATAGGGCGTGGGTTTCTCTTCGATAGTGGCGCTGGGTTCTTCCTGCCGCCACCGCCTCCGTCGACCGCGACCCTCCACCAGTTCCTCGCTATCCTTCGTGTTCTTTGCCTCAATCCCAATTGCTCCTACGCTCACCACTATGCTCTCCTCACCGATTAGCCCACGCATGCACGTGAAGGACTCGCGCTTGAGGTGCCCCATCAAAGGGCTGGCCACACCACCATAGCCGGCGAAGAACTTTCAGTAATACCTAGTGAGTCCTAGGAAGTCGTGCAAAGCACATGTTCTGCGCAGACGCGGCCACTCCTCCACTACCGCCACCTTGTCTAGATCCATGACAACGCCCTTGGACAATGTGATATGGCTGAGGTACCCCACAGAGGATTCACCAAAGAATTAAGCACTTGGAACGTTTTGTGAAGAGGTGGTGGTCACACATCTCTTGCAGCATGGCCTCCACATGCTATAAGTACTCAGCCTAAGAATAGCAATACACAAGAATATCATCAAAAAATACAAGTACTGAGTGGCGGATGAAAGTTTAAAGAAGATCGTTCATGAAAGTATGGAATGTTGCTAGGGCATTCGTGAGGCCAACGACAAGATGAGGAACTCAAACCGGCCACGGTGGGTTTGGAAAACTGTCTTGGCGGTGTCATTAGAGTGCATGCACAACTGATGGTAGCTCATCAACGACCGGAATGGGGAATTTGTCCTTGACTATCTTGTCGCTAAGGGCATGGTAGTCGATGCAGAAGCGCCAACCGCCATCGTGCTTCTTGTCAAGGAGCACAAGGGTGGAAAATGGCAATGTCGATCTCCAATGATCCCTTTTCTGACCGAAATCTCCAATGATCCCTTGGGTGAGCATATCCTCACACTGGGGGTCCAATGTTGTTCTTCAAGAGCTGCAGTTAGTGGTACAGTCGCACGACTACCGACATCGAGTTGGGCATCAGGTGGATGCGATAGTCGTGGTGGCATCAGGGCAGAAGGTTGTGGGGCTCGGCGAAGATGTCGTTGTAGGCCTGTAGCATCTTCAAGGTGGCTAGACCACAGGTAGGGCATGTACCATGTCCGGACCTCTTGATCCATGTCTAACCCTCCTGATCCTGTGGATTGGGCAGCCGAATTGGATCACATCCTGGCCTAGCTCACCACTCTCAACAATCAGATGGACTCTTATGACAAACATATTGTGTGCACTGAGGATTTCTAGTTGGGTGAGGATACCAGCGACCTCACCGATGATTCCACTTCTGAAGGGCAACTCAACCGTGGTGGCGGTGGCAACAATGGTGGTGGTGGTGGTGGTAGCGGCAGTAGCAGTGACAATAGCGGTGGCAGTGTCGGTGATTTTTGCCACGATCACTACTATCACCGTGATGGTCGCTATGGCTGTCCTTGCCACCCGAAGCTCAACTTTCCATCAAACAACAACGAGTCTGATCCGCTGGAATGGCCGAATAAATGCAACTTTCTGCGGCCATCGCACACTTGAGGACAAGGTGTGGATGACATCTCTCTATGTTGATGGTGTGGCGGTAGATTAGTGTCAGTGTTTTGGTCCGGGGGGTCCTCAACCGACTAGTGAAAGTGTACTGCGTGCCCCTAATCCCGGATGGTGATGCAAAGAGACACAAGGTTTATACTAGTTCAGGCAATAGGTGCCCTACGCCCAGTCTGAGAGAGCGATCTTGTATTCCTTGAACTGAGGTGCTCGTAGTAGGGGTTTACAAGCTGAGCGAGAGAGAGAGCTAGCCCCAGGTCTCTACGTAGAGTGGCGTGGGTTGCTTGAGATGTTGATCTCTTGTAGCGAGGGAGCGTGTTACAGAGCGTTGTGTGTTGCTTGCCCGTGTGTGTCTGATTTTCTCCTTGAAGGAGTCTCCGTCCCTAGAAGCGGCCCTGGTCAGTCCCTTTTATAGTCGAAGGGAGGCACAGGGGCGGTACATGTATTTGCTACGTAGTATTTTGTGAGCAGAGGCGGTATGTCCGAGCCCTGCAGCTTGTCACTGTGGCGGCATGATCGGTGGAGCGGTCTTGTCCTCGGTGTACTAGAGCGACGCGCCGGTCACGCCTGATCCTGTACGACGTGAGAGCTCCTGTGGTGGCATGCACGCCTTCTTCTGTTGGAGGCATGCTGGTCGCTGTATGTTTGACCGGCGCGGAGTGCCGAGGCCGGGTTGATGTGATGGCGCGGGTACGCTGATTCCGAGGCTACAAGAGCTAGGCCCTGTGCACGACGTGGGAGCTCCTGTAGCTTGACGCAGGGCATGGCGTGGATTGCAGACGACGTGTTGGTCCCAGAGTGCTGACAACGTAGAGAGCCGAGGCCCAGTCGGTGCAGAGGCTGAACCATTGTGGGGGGCTCGACAGGCGTGAGTCCTGAGGCTATAGGAGCCCAGAAGCGGATAGCCGAGGCTCGGATGGAGCAGTTGGTCTTGTACGTCAATTCCGAGGCTATAGGGACCCGGACTTGACTTTCCACGCCGCGCTATCCTTGGAGCAGGGGTTAGGTAGCACAGTGCAGCACGGGTGTCAGCCGTGGGCACAGTGCCGAGCACAGTGGCCGGTAACCCCTGCCCGTCCTGTCCCGGACGGCATGGCGTCGATGTGACTCCCATCTCGTCGGCCACTCCGCTGTATCGTGCCGTCGTTCGGCTGACGTCGCGGGAGTGGTTGGACGCGTTAGTTGGATGTGACGTCCCGTCAGAGAAGTCGGTCAAGGCGGCGGTGACGGGGTTGATGCCGAGCCAGCCTCAAGCGAGTCGGTAACTGGGTGCTCGTCCGAGGTCTCGTGGCGCGGGGCCTCGGGCGAGTCAGAGAATCGGAACCCTCAGGCGAGTCGAAGAACCAGAACCTCATCTGAGGCCTTGTGGCGCGGGGCCTCGGGCAAGTCAGAGAACCGGAACCTCATCCAAGGCCTTGCGGTGTGGGACCTCTAGCGAGTCGGAGAATCGGTACCTCGTCCGAGGCCTTGCGGTGTGGGGCCTTGGGCGAGTTGGAGAATCGGTACCTCGTCCGAGGCCTTGCGGTGTGGGGCCTCGGGCGAGTTGGAGAATCGGTACCTCGTCCAAGGCCTTGCGGTGTGGGGCCTCGGGCGAGTCGGAGAATCGGCACCTCGTCCGAGGCCTCATGGTTTCGTTCTGGGCCGAGCCTGCTTCGGGTGAGCCCGGATATTGTTCGAGGTGGGCCGGGTGGTCCAGCCAGGCCTCGGATGTGGCGGGTTTGCCTGCGGTTGTTTTTTGGTTTCGTTATTTACAAGGTCTAAGCAATTTTTTCGGTTCTTGCTTAGGGTACCCCTTTTTATGGTATTCGACAACTAGTACTGTTAAATGGAACATGACTTTTGCATTGTATCTCCTAGCCATGCTTCATTGAGTTCATCAATTTGCGCTTCGGTCCCCAATTTTCTCCAATGTCCTCATGGAGTTGGAGGCCCTGCATCGCTTCGGTTCTATGGAGGAGTACTAGCAAAGTTCCATAACACTCCTTTGCCATTGTGACAATCTAACCTCACATCACAGGATCAACCTCTTCATGACCGGCTTGGCATAGCCACTATGTTCCAATGTTGAACTCTAGCGTCTATCTAATCTATAGACGATCATGAGTTTGGTGCGGGCATATGAACATCACCGGCATGAGGTGAGTTCAGTCGCGACCTATGGCACGACCAAGACAACTTCGCGCAGCCATGCGACACCCACAACCACCATAGTGGCACCCTCAGAAACGCCTACCAATGCCAGGTGGGAGGGGCCACGCCCTCGCTTCCATCCCTTAACACCCAAGGAGATGTAAGAGAAGTGCCAGAATGGTCAATGCTATATGTCCACTCGGTGGCCTCAACATCTGTGCGACGCCCATGAAGCCGGCCATGAGGGGACACACAAAACTCTTCTCTGTGACTCCTTTTACAATGAGCACGCCCATCATCTGGTGCGTGGCTTTGTCCACAGCTATGAGGTGTGCCAGCAGAACAAGATAGAACATCTCCATCTGGCTTGTCTCCTCTAGCAAGTGCCAGTTCTGGAGCATGTCTGGAGTGACATCTCCATAGACTTTGTCATTCCCTCGTGTCGGTGGCAAGTCTATGATCCTCACCATCGTCGATGGCTTCTCCAAGCTGGCACAATTCATTGCTTTAGGCCACCCTAATCCACTAGCTCTATTTCTCGGGCCTTCTTCAAAAACTTTGGGCATCTTCATGACATTCCATGCACCGCTGTGAGTGACCGTGACCCAGTCTTCACCAACAACTTCTAGGAGGAGTTGATCAAGCTGGTGAGTGTCCAATTCTTGTAGAGTTTGGCCTTCCATCCCTATACAAATGGTCAGTCCGAGGTGACAAATTGCATCATCATTAAGGTACCTGCGGTGTCTAGCTGGGGATCATCCAAGTTCCTGGTTATAGTGATTTCCATGGGTAGGATATTTTTAAAATACTTAATACTAGTTGGTTCTTCATGTTATGCCATTCGAGGTGGTCTATGGACGGTTGCCACCGGCGCTCATCTCCTATTCTCTGGGCTCAACCAAGGTCATGGTTGTGGATGATTAGATGAGGAGCATAGATGAGTTCCTCGCTGAAATACAAGAACGCCTACTACTAGCCCAAGATGTGTTTAAGCACTAGTAGGACAAGAAGAGATGCCTTGTGGAGTTTGCTATTGGTGATTGGGCGTGACTCTGCCTTCACCACCAGATGATGTCAAGCATTACACTCTAGCTTCCCCGTCTAAGCTTGGCCTCGCTTCTTTGGGCCGTATCAAGTCATCGAACACTAGGGTACCACCACCTATCCATATAGCTATCGAAGAAGGCCAAGATTCATGATGTATACCGTGTCGCCCTCATGAAAAAGTATGAGGGTGCTCTGCCAACAGCGATGGCCCCATTGCCACCCTTGCTTCATGATTGTGTGGTTCCGATGCTCACCAAGATTGTGCGTGCCCATCTCAACCATGGCCAGTGGCAGCTCTTGGTCCATTGGGAGGGTTGCAATGCAACTGATGCAACATCGAAGTCTTTAGCTGATTTCATGGACTGTTACCTGGAGTTTCAACATGAGGACGAGCTTTTTGTCATGGAGGCGAGAAGTATTGTGGACTCCTTCATGGACCACCAATACCGTCGTCGTCCTAAGCAACAGGCCAGCCCAAGCTGTGACTAGGGCGATGTCGACGGTGTGCGGATCCAGCCGTGGCTAGGGCAACAGGCCAGCCCAAATCCACAGAACTCATTACTTGTCGGCTTCATGAGTTTTTCCTTGTTTGCTCGAGAGAGCCAAATCGGCTCATCCTGTTGAGCAAGGTTCTCATTACTTGTGCCAACTAGGACAAGCTAGGCTAGCTGAGCTAGGTTTATACCAAACTTGCCAAATAATAGCAAACCTAGCAATGATACCAAACATACCCCATATTATGCCAAATACAATACTATTGATTGCCTTGTTTTACTTCCATGAGAGTATATATATGATTAAAATATATTATCCATGCTTGCTTTTGCTTGCTTTATCTCAACTATGCAAACACATAACTATACTATATCTTGATTATAAATGACGACATTAAGGAGCTGCTAATATATCTGATTGGCTGTCATGTTTTTCCTAGAATCCGGTCTTTTTATTCACACCGAAAAAATGTCCGAGTAAGCAATATTTTTTAAGTGTGATAATAATTCAGAATCATTTTTTTAATAAAGAAGCACAAAAATGTGGAATAGAAACAAAATTCCCCCTGATACTAACAATTCCTCCAAAAGTCGAAAAGTATATTAAGTTTTCTCAAAATCTGGTTGATTGCAGGTTCATGAAAGATGAGCTAGAAACTATGCAAGCATTCCTGGTGGCCCCTGAAGTAACCAAGAAAAAAGATAAACTGGTGAAGGTCTGGGCAAAGCAAGTACGAGATCTGTCATATGACATTGAGGATTGCCTTGACGAGTTCACAGTACACGTGGGAAGCCAAAGCCTGTCACAACAGATGATGAAGCTGAAAAACGGTCACCGGATTGTTGTCCAGATCTGCAATCTCAAGGCAAGAGTTGAAGAAGTGAGCAAGAGGAACACACGCTACCAGTTAATCAAGACAGAGGCATCCAACACCACCATGGACGAGACGGAGTCCTACTTGGAAGATATTCGCAACCACTCGGCTAGCAACATCGATGACGCACAGCTTGTAGGCTTTGATGAACCCAAGAAGAAGTTGCTTGAGATGATACAAGAAGTTCGTGCCGATGATGGACATGCAGGTGTGATCTCAGTGGTCGGCATGGGAGGTTTGGGTAAAACTACTCTTGCCAGGAAGATATATGAAAGCAAGGAAGACATTGCAAAGAACTTCACATGCCGTGCATGGATCACTGTATCACAATCATTTTTGAAGATAGAGCTTCTGAAAGATATGATTAGGCAACTGTTGGGCGATGAATCATTGAAGAGATGCTTGAGACAACTTGAAGGAAAGGGATTGCATGTAAATGACCTTGCCAGCTACCTCACACAAGGGCTAAAGGATAAAATGTATTTTGTTATTCTTGATGACTTGTGGACCATTGAAGCATGGAATTGGATTAATAAGTTTGCTTCTCTAAGCAACAAAAGCAAAGGTAGTCGGATCATAGTTACAACACGTGATGCTGCTATAGCAAAGGCATGCAGTTCTAATGACTCTTGTTTACCATCTTCAACCTCTAGAAATAGGTGATGCCAAAGAGTTGCTTCTAAGGAAGGCACAAAAAGATACCAAATTAGCCACCATGAGTGAGGGTTTGATGACAACAGTAGAACAGTTGGCAACAAAATGTGGTTGTTTACCACTGGCTATTCTCACAGTAGGAGGCATCCTTGCTAGTAAGAAGATAGAGGAGTGGGAGAAATTTAGTAAGCAATTAACTTCCTTCAGAGCTTGAGAACCACCCAGGCCTTGAACCTGTGCGAAGGATAGTAACCCTTAGCTATAATCATTTGCCATCTCATCTCAAGCCATGCTTTCTATACCTAAGCATTTTTCCTGAGGACTTTGAAATTAAAAGGAGGCGTCTGGTAGATAGGTGGATTGCAGAGGGGCTGGTTACTGCCAGGGGTCGAGTAACAGCTGAGGAAGTTGGAGAAAGTTACTTTCAGCAGCTAATCAGCCGAAGCATGATTCTACCAGCAAGAGTGAATATAGAAGGAGTTGTTAAGAGCTGCCGTGTTCATGATAGCGTGCGCGATACAATAATCTCGATATCCAAAGAGGAGAATTTTGTTTACTCAACAGAAGGTAATGTACCTGGAGTACTAGTTGGAGAGAAATTCCGTCATGTGGCACACCATGGCAAGAGCCGCACAAATGTTGGAGTGGACTGGAGCTGTGTCCAATCATTAACTACCTTTGGTGAGAGACCAATAAAGCCTGCACCTTCACTTTGTTCACCTGAGTTGAGGATGTTAAGAACCTTGGATGTGAAGGATGCATAGTTCAAAATCGCGCAAAAATTAAAGATATCAACAACATAGGATTATTGCGCCACTTGAAATATGTGAATGCTCAGTATGATGGTCCAAGCTATCATCATTCAAATATTTATGCACTTCCCAGATCTATTGGAAAATTACAGAGCTTACATGTCCTGGACCTAAGAGGCGGTTGTATTGCAGCACTAGCAACTGAGGTCACTAAACTCCAAAGCCTACGAAGCCTCCGCTGTAGCAAATATACAGATGCTATTTATAGTTTCAACACCGGGAGACCATTGAGATGTCTGAAAAACGTATTATGCCCATGGTTTCCTTTATCGGCCGAAATCTCCTGATATTTCCGATATATCCTTTTTATCCGTAGGTGACGATAAGAAAATATCTATCTTTTTCGTATAAATTTTGTTTAAATTGCGAACACAAGGTTGACAAGTACCCTTGTGTGTTCGTTTTGTGATGAGTGATTGTCAATGTGATCCACGAAGTGGGTTGAGTGGTGACTAACCCTACCATGGCGAAAGCTATGTGTGCGATATGTCTTTTGGCTTGTGTTGTGCAGGTGTGGAGCTCGGATGCGGTGGTCGACGGCGAGGTGAAGGTCAAGGAGGACGTGCCGTGCCGACAGACCGGGAGCGGTGAAGGACGGACGTGAGGCTTGGACCGAGGGACCCAGAGGCCGGGTGACTAGCTGCGGTGGCTGACACTTGGGACATCGACAAGTGCAAGAAGACATGGAGTGACGGTGTTGACCGGGTCAAGACGGCGGACGCGTGAGTCGAGCGAGGCTCAGGAGGACTTGGCGGGCCGGCCGGTCGAGGACGGCGGTGACACGCGTCGGATGACGGGGAACGCGTATGGAGTACGCTACCCGCGGACGGTTTACGGGTTTGGGCCTCAAAACCCGGGCGGAGGTTCCGAGGAGGGACGGACGGCACGTGGCGGCATCGGGGAGTTCGCGTCGAGGTGAAGCTACCGGTGAGAAGGCGCGGTGGCCGTCGGATCAAGATTACACCGGGTTGGACAACAACGCCCTTGGGCTTAGCGGTTCAACTCATTTGTATCCAGGGGCAAAACTGGGAATGTGTAATAGCCCTGTTAAATAGGATGAGGGAGCCCCCATCTCCCTCACCTCCTCCAGTTTTCATTTTCTCCTTTAGGGTTTCTTCCTCTAGTTTGCTTCCATGTATGCGAGAGGTCCACAACTCAAATTGTGACTTGGTTTTGAAGGAATCGGTGGCCGTAACCACCGTATGCCCTTCGGGATTCATGATTTAGTTGTGTTCTTGATGTGATTTTGGTGTTCTTCACGAGCTCCTTTTGTCTCCTCTTGTTTCCCCTCTCGTTTCTTCGTTTTGGGATGGTTTTGGTTCGTTCTTGTTGCCTTGGATCGATCAATGACATGAGTAGAAGCTTTCCACCGAAGGAAATCCAC
The DNA here is from genome assembly GCF_019320115.1 of Miscanthus floridulus. Taxonomy (NCBI): domain Eukaryota; kingdom Viridiplantae; phylum Streptophyta; class Magnoliopsida; order Poales; family Poaceae; genus Miscanthus; species Miscanthus floridulus. The sequence goes on from NC_089582.1 coordinate 10,776,254, forward strand.
TAATTCCTCACGAGATCGCAGATCCGAGCAATTTAAGTTCTTGACCTATTTTTGGGGGATTCTTCAATTCCTTCGATTCACGGAGTTAGAGTTTGTTTCGGGCCATGATCCTTTAGAGGTTGCCTTTCTACTCGCTTGTGAACCCTTGTGCAAAGTTTCAAGTCATTTGGAGTTGATTTGATCAAGTTATGGCTTGATTTGATTTTTCCCGAGAAACTGCTCGTTTATACCGGACGCGTCCGATATGATCTAGGACGTATCCGATATTTCTCACTTTGGAGTTTTGAGCTGAAATTTGGTGGAGACCTTCCCTTGGTGTCTAAAGAGCTATGGTTAAAATTTCATGATTTTTGGACACCATTTGACGGGGTTTTGGATTTTTCTCTTTTGGTCAGCTTGCTGCTGAAAATACCGGACGTGTCCGAGATCATACCGGACGTGTCCGAAAATACCGGACGTGTCCGATATAATACCGGACGTGTCCGATATTTGCAGGAGCAGTGCTGTTTTCTTTTGGGAGTTTGCTCGTTTGGGCTTCGATCTGTGTTCCGTTTGCTCTATGGTGACCCGCTGTGTTCTGAGGGAGCATCCACCCTTCTCTAGGGTCGTGGTCATCAAGTCTTTTGTGTATGCTTTTTGGGGATTGATGTTGGGACAGTGGTCGAAGATTTCGAAAGAAATTTGAGGCTCCCATTCACCCCCCCTCTGGTCGTCGTTTCCGGTCCTTCAATTGGTATCAGAGCCGGTTAAGGATCATTCCACCTTAATCGGTCCGTGATCCACGAAGGCGACATGGAGCGTGGTTCCGGCAAACCACCGCACTTTGATGGGTCCAACTATCCTTATTGGAAGATTCGCATGTCTGCGCATCTCCAGGGGATTGATTGGCTCGTCTGGAAAATTTGCGAGGATGCTACTTACGTTGTGCTCCCTGTTGCGGCCCGTACCACCCAGGATCACAAGGATCGGCACAACGCAAATAGCAAAGCTCACAGTGTGCTTTTCTCGAGTCTTTCGCTTTCTGAGTTCGAGCGTGTCTCCGATTGTACTACAGCTCGAGAGATCTGGGTGAGGCTTCAGAGCTATCACGAGGGGACCGCACAGGTCAAGACCAGACTCTACGAGACGTACAAGCGCGAGTACGAGAATTTCTCTCAGCTTGATGGCGAGTCCATCGATGCCATGTTTTCCCGCTTTCAGACTATCGTCAACAAAATGAAAGCGAACAAGGCCAACCTACCTTATAGTGACCATGAGAGGGCGCTCAAGCTTCTCTATGCCCTTGATCGAAAGGTATGGGATGTGAAGGTGTCGGCGATCATCGAGTCGGCCAACTACGACACCCTCACCGTCGACGAGCTTTTCAGCAAGCTCAAGTCCACAGAGATCGACTACCAAACCCAAGCCAAGCTCAAGAATCCTTCTGCACCAACCATGGCTTTGGTCTCAGGTAGTGGTTCAAGTTCATTGACTAACCCTTCACAAGCTTCCTTCTCTTTGTCGTGCTTGATGTCAGTCACAGAGGAGCAGCTGGAGTCTCTTGGGGATGATGAGTTGGCACTCATCATCAGTCGGTTCTCTCGGTTTCACAACAACCGTTTGAACCGCCGACGCAGTGGTGGCACGAAGGAGGGATGCTATGGATGTGGAGATCCGGACCACTTTGTCGCGCACTGCCCCAAGAAGAAGCCCTTCACCAACAAGTACGACTCCGGCAAGTGCAAGGATAAGCTCGACTACACCTCCGACAAGCACAAGGCCAAGGGCGGCTTCGACAAGGAGGCGATCAAGAAGGCATACCGTAGGAAGGCCAAAGCTCAAGAACGCGCCTTCCTCGCCTCTCTCAGCGACCTCGACGACGACTCCGATGATGATCACTCTTCTTCTCCCTCGACCGACGATGAGTCCGAGAAGAAGCGCGAGGACAAGCTCAATGGTCTCTGCTTTGTCGCCGGTGCAAACCGTGGTGGGTTTTGCACTATGGCGGTTGATGGTGGAGCAAAGCTCAAAAAGGACGTCGACGTCGACGACGACGAAAACGAGGTACCGCCCACACTTGACTCACTTATGCTTGAGCTTGATACTATGAATGATACATTGATGAGTCAAGATAAGTTGCTTAAGCGTGCTGCCCGCGAGAGAAAAGAGTTTAAGGACCAGCTAGAGGTTGCTTTGAAGGAGTTGGAGCTTGCCAAGAGTGGTGTAGTGGTGTTAGAGGAGGAGGAGTGCGATGAGTGCGCTATACACATGTCTAACCTCTCTGACTTGCAATCCAAGTATGCTGTTTTGCTTGATGAATGTGATGAGCTGAAGTCTCGTTCTGGGTTGCTCGGTGCGTGCAAGTCCTGCTCAGGCTTGCAATCTGAGTTGGCAGAGAAGGTTGCCAAACTTGCTGAGCTTGAGAAGGCCAACTCAGATAGCACCACCACTACATGTGTTCGATGTGAAGCTTTGGTGTTGGAGCTTGAGTCCTGCAGGCACGACAAGATCGGAACTAAGGAAGAAAACACACAACTTCGGCCCATCTTGAGCTGGGTGTCATGCAGTGAGCCCCAGTTGGGCATGATGGTGAGCCAGTTCAGGCAGGGAACTGACTCATCGGGAGTAGGCTTTGCTATAGGAGGGAAGGGTGAGCATGTCTATGGCAAGGTTGGTGAACATAGTGGTTTGAACCCAAGTGAGAAACCCACCAACACCCCCCAATTGATCAAGATCCCTTCACCAGAGCCTACCAAGCCTATGATCAAAGATGGTGTGTTTGAAGAACCACCAAAAGCTCCACCATCCAAGCAAGTTTGGGTTCCCAAACCGAACCACTTTCGGAACTCACTCGATACTCTACCCAACATCTCTAGTGCACCCCTTCCTAAAGCCAAAAAGCCTCAGAGAGTGAACCACATCCACAAGAGAGTGAGTCAACCACCACCCAAGAGAGAGGTGAGGTACCACTGTGACTATTGCCATAGAGATGGTCATTTGGCTGAGTTTTGCTTTAGGAGGAAGAGAGATGAGCGGCGCGAGTATGAGTTGAACAACCGGAACATGTACCGTCCTCCCCATGGCGTACATGTACCGCCTGTTCAGAGGCATAGTGTTAGGCCTAGAGGTGCAATGCCTTAAGGTGCTAGGCCTCAGGTGGCGAGATCACGTGGTGGTCGTGCCCGGCGTGGCCCAAGTCATGATCTATATGACTCTGGACCTCGCGACGGTGGCTTTCAGTCCCACACTCCTAGCGGACCACGTTTTCCCCCACGTGGTGATTGTTTCTCTCCAATGGGACATGGCATGTATGGTGTTTTTCCTAACACTTTTCCAGGGCAAATGACTCAACACTGGTATTCTCCTCATTTCACTAACCCCAGTGTTGTGCCATTTGCTCACCCCCTGTCTTTCTATTGATGCAGAGCGGAGGCCTGGAGAACACGTGGCTTGTTGATTCCGGCTGTTCGCGCCACATGACCGGAAGTTCCCAATGGTTCTCCAGCCTCGACCCCATGCAATACAAGGAGTACATCACATTTGGGGACAATAGCAAAGGTAAGGTGCTGTCTCGTGGGACCATTCGGGTCAATGAGTCTTTTATCTTGAAGGACGTTGCTTTGGTTTCAAGTCTGCAATTCAATTTGCTCTCTGTTTCGCAACTCCTTCAAGATGGGTTTGAGGTGCTCTTTAAGACTGGACTTTCTTGTGTGCTCGATTCTCAGGGACATCTAGTTTGTTAGATCGTTCCTTTTGGCCGAGTTTTCAGAGCTGATTTCTCTCAGTCTTTCGGTTCTTCTCGCTGTTTGGTTGCCGGATCTTCTTCTGATTTGTGGAAGTGGCATAGGAGACTTGGTCACTTGAGCTTCGATCTCCTAGTGAGGTTGAGTTCTCTTGACATGATCCGAGGATTGCCCAAACTTAAGTTTGAGAAGGATCTGGTATGCCATCCCTGTCGCCACGGGAAGATGGTGGCTGCTTCCCATCCTCCAATGACTCAGGTCATGACCACGAGACCCAGTGAGCTACTCCATATGGACACTGTTGGTCCGGCTCGGGTTCGGTCAGAGGGAGGGAAGTGGTACGTTCTTGTGATCGTGGATGATTTTTCTCGCTATTCATGGGTGTTTTTCATGGAGGGCAAGGACGAAGCGTTTTCTCATGCTCATGACTTGATCTTGAGGTTGCAAACTGAGTTACCAAAGAATGCCATACGAGCTGTCTGCAGTGACAATGGCACTGAGTTCAAAAACTCATAGTTTGACACCTTATGTGCTTCGTTGGGTCTTGAACATCAGTTTTCTTCGCCCTATGTCCCTCAGCAGAATGGTGTTGTTGAGCGCAAAAATCGGACTTTGGTTGAAATGGCCAGGACGATGCTCGATGAGCATAGGACTCCTAGGCGTTACTGGGCTGAAGCCATCAACACCGCCTGCCATGTTTCAAACCGCATTTTTCTTCATGCTTTCTTGAAGAAGACATCCTACGAGTTGCGGTTTGGGCGTCCACCCAAGGTGAGTCATTTTCGAGTCTTCGGTTGCAGGTGCTTCATTCTTAAGCAAGGTAATCTTGACAAGTTTGAATCTAGATCTTCGGACGGTATATTTCTCGGTTACGCTTCTCATTCACATGCGTGCCGTGTGCTTAATCTTGAGACTAACCGTGTCGTGGAGACTTGTGAAGTCACCTTCGATGAAACCATGCCCTCTTCTGTTTCTATCTTTGAACGTGCAGGTGATGAAGAGATGGGTGACAGCATTTTCGTTGAGGACGACGATGACGCCGATTGGGATGATCCCAAGCCATCTCAACCAGCTGCACCGATCGAGCCAGCTTCGACCACCTCAGCTCATGGCCCCGAGCCCTCCACCTCTACTTCATGGGGTCCGTGCGAGCCGCTTCCTCAATCGACTGAGGAGGCCCCAGCTGTGGATGAGGGGGAGGCGACTTCGTCTTTGGGTGCACCTCGACATATCCAGCGACGCCATCCTCCTCAGACCATGATCGGCGACATCGACGAAAGGGTAACGCGTTCCAAGTCTTATCATATTTCCCATTTCGCTCATTCTGCTTTCGTAGCTTCTTTTGAGCCTCGAGATATTGGACACGCACTATCTAATGTCGATTGGGTTAATGCTATGCACGAGGAGTTAGAGAATTTTGAGCGGAACCAAGTGTGGGTTTTAGTTCCACCTCCACCAGAGTGCCACCCCATAGGTACAAAGTGGGTTTACAAGAACAAGCAGAGTGAGGATGGGGTGGTGGTGAGAAACAAGGCAAGATTAGTGGCTCAGGGTTTTTGCCAAAAAGAGGGAATAGACTATGAAGAAACCTTTGCTCCTGTTGCCCGTCTAGAAGCCATTAGGATTCTTTTAGCATTTGCAGCTTCGAAAGGGTTCAAGCTGTATCAGATGGATGTAAAGAGTGCCTTCTTGAATGGGTATATAGAGGAAGAGGTTTATGTGAGGCAACCCCCTGGCTTTGAAAATCCAAAGTACCCCAACCATGTTTTTAAACTCCACAAAGCCTTGTATGGTTTGAAACAAGCCCCGAGAGCCTGGTATGAGCGTTTAAAAGCTTTCTTGCTTGATAAGGGTTTTAGGATGGGTTCCGTAGATAAGACTTTGTTCCTCCTCAAGCAAGGCACAGACATCCTTTTGGTTCAGATATACGTGGATGATATAATCTTTGGTGGCTCTTCTCATGCTCTTGTTGCCAAGTTTTCAGATACTATGAGCAGGGAATTTGAGATGAGCATGATGGGCGAATTGACTTTCTTCCTCGGGCTGCAAATCAAGCAAGCTCGTGAGGGGACGTTCGTGCACCAAGGCAAGTACACCAAGGACGTGCTCAACAAATTTGATATGGGTGAGTCCAAGCCTCTTTCGATGCCCATGTCAACCACGACAGCCCTGGATGAGGACAAGGAGGGAGAAGTCGTGGACCAGAAGGAATACCGAAGCATGATCGGGTCCCTGCTATACCTAACGGCGACGAGACCGGACATCCAGTTCGCAGTCTGCTTGTGCGCGCGCTTTCAGTCTTCGCCGCGCACGTCTCATCGTTAAGCCATCAAGTGGATCCTCAGGTACCTTCGTTTCACACCCGAGTTTGGTCTTTGGTTTTCAGCTTCCTCCTCTCTTTCTCTTTGTGGGTATTCTGATGCGGATTATGCTGGTTGTCGTGTTGAGAGGAAGTCCACTTCGGGGACTTGTCAGTTTCTTGGATCTTCTCTTGTGTCTTGGTCTTCTCGCAAGCAGTCTAGCGTCGCCCAATCCACCACAGAAGCTGAGTATGTTGCTGCTGCTGCTTGTTGTTCCTAGTTGCTTTGGATGATAGCTACTCTGAGAGACTTTTGGTTAGAGTTTAGGCGAGTGCCTTTGTTTTGTGACAGCATCAGTGCCATAAGTGTAGCCAAAAACCTAGTCCTTCACTCAAAGACAAAGCACATAGAAGTTCGCTTTCACTTCTTGCGTGACCACTATGAGAAAGGTGATATCGATCTGCACCACATTGATACCCAAAACCAGCTCGCAGATATCTTCACCAAACCACTTGACCAAGCCCAGTTTGCTCGCTTGCGAGGGGAGCTTGGAGTTTGTTTCCCTTTTTAGAGGGGAACTTTGGTTGTTGTATTCTAGTTTTGCTTTTCTTTGTAGTTTAGCCTTTGTTTTTGTTTTTATATCATTCTTGCATATCATATCATCATGTATCATATTGCATCCTGAGCTTCATCCTTATAGTAGCTAGATTGACACTATGCTCTTGTTGGGGATGTTATGGATATACAATGATGTGCTTCTGGCTTAGGCTCCTTTTGATCAATTGATACATGTTATGAGCTAAGCTTGTTTTCCAAACTGTGAACTTGATTAAAACTTGTTGAAACATGAAATGTGTTCACCACTACTTGTGGCACTAGCATGTGTAGAATGTGTCGAGATCTTTTTCTTGCTTCACATATATGCTTAGTTGCTACGGCTCATACCTTGAGTTACACACATGCTTGAGAAACTTGAATTTGTGCTAAAACTTGAAAATCAAACTAAGTGATTTGAAAAGATCGGGATGGGTCTGTACTATCCTATGTCAGAGTATCGAGACAGCTCCAAATTGCACTTATTGGTGAACTTGAGCTCTGTAATGGATACCGAGATCATTGTCTTAAGCTTCTGATTGCCTTTGGCATAGGCTTGACATGGTCGCTAAGTCAGGTTTTGATGGCACAGATAACCTCCCGCACACACTTGTCTGACAAACTTTGGTAATAAGCTGCATAACTCCGATAAATTTCAATTGGTGTCTCAAATTTGATCAAACCACAAGTTTGTCTCATGACATGATGTGTGAACTTTGTTTGGGGTAGTTCACTTTGCATACATGTGTAGCACAAGGTCGATCTCCTGTCTATTTTTGCTATGTGCTCCTTTGGTGGTGAACCCTCTTTTAAAATTGCTCAAACTTGATCAAACTTGCTTAAATGCCATATTTCGTCTCATTTGGTCACCTTGAGCATTTGCTACCACTTGTATGTGTTGCTATATATACATGACAGCATCAACTAGAGCCTCTTTTCAATCTCCTTACTATAATCGTGAAGCTTCTGCATTCGTGCATTTCTGCATTCATAGCATGATTTGAGGGGGAGATGCAATCTTTGGGCTCTAGCTTGATAAGTGCATGTGTCAACAAGGGGGAGAAGTTTTCCACACTCACAATGACACAAGGGGAGAAATATTCAGAAAAGGGGAAGAAACTTCCAATTTCACCTAAAGTTGAGAGATATGCATTCATTTGAGAGAGATTGCACTTGTTCAGGGGGAGTTGCATTTGAGGTGTTTTGCTAGATGTGTTGAGCCTTTGCCTCTTCTGGAGGGTCTAGCTTTTCGAGCTTTGCTAGTGGTGTTGAGCCCGTTGCCTCTTCTTGAGGGCTAGCTTTGTTTTACTTGGTTGCGTCGAGCCGTTGCCCATGTCTTTGGGCACCAAGTTTTGCTCATTTTCAAATGACCCGGTTCTTGGCTTTTCTTTGGCTTTTGGTCATTTGGGTGAGTTCTTTCTTTTCTCTTCTTCTTTTTTTTTCTTTTGCTCAAGCTATTCGTGTATTGGTGTTGACAATGCACTCATCAAGGGGGAGATTGCGAACACAAGGTTGACAAGTACCCTTGTGTGTTCGTTTTGTGATGAGTGATTGTCAATGTGATCCACGAAGTGGGTTGAGTGGTGACTAACCCTACCATGGTGAAAGCTATGTGTGCGATATGTCTTTTGGCTTGTGTTGTGCAGGTGTGGAGCTCGGATGCGGTGGTCGACGGCGAGGTGAAGGTCAAGGAGGACGTGCCATGCCGATAGACCGGGAGCGGTGAAGGACGGACGTGAGGCTTGGACCGAGGGACCCAGAGGCCGGGTGACTAGCTGCGGTGGCTGACACTTGGGACATCGACAAGTGCAAGAAGACATGGAGTGACGGTGTTGACCGGGTCAAGACGGCGGACGCGTGAGTCGAGCGAGGCTCAGGAGGACTTGGCGGGCTGGCCGGTCGAGGACGGCGGTGACATGCGTCGGATGGCGGGGAACGCGTATGGAGTACGCTACCCGCGGACGGTTTACGGGTTTGGGCCTCAAAACCTGGACGGAGGTTCCGAGGAGGGACGGACGGCACGTGGCGGCATCGGGGAGTTCGCGTCGAGGCGAAGCTACCGGTGAGAAGGCGCGGTGGCCGTCGGATCAAGATTACACCGGGTTGGACAACAACGCCCTTGGGCTTAGCGGTTCAACTCATTTGTATCCAGGGGCAAAACTGGAAATGTGTAATAGCCCTGTTAAATAGGATGAGGGAGCCCCCATCTCCCTCACCTCCTCCAGTTTTCATTTTCTCCTTTAGGGTTTCTTCCTCTAGTTTGCTTCCATGTATGAGAGAGGTCCACAACTCAAATTGTGACTTGGTTTTGAAGGAATCGGTGGCCGTAACCACCATATGCCCTCCGGGATTCATGATTTAGTTGTGTTCTTGATGTGATTTTGGTGTTCTTCACGAGCTCCTTTTGTCCCCTCCTGTTTCCCTTCTCGTTTCTTCATTTTGGGATTGTTTTGGTTCGTTCTTGTTGCCTTGGATCGATCAATGACATGAGTAGAAGTTTTCCACCGAAGGAAATCCACTAATTCCTCACGAGATCGTAGATCCGAGCAATTTAAGTTCTTGACCTATTTTTTGGGGATTCTTCAATTCCTTCGATTCACAGAGTTAGACTTTGTTTCGGGCCATGATCCTTTAGAGGTTGCCTTTCTACTCGCTTGTGAACCCTTGTGCAAAGTTTCAAGTCATTTGGAGTTGATTTGATCAAGTTATGGCTTGATTTGATTTTTCCCGAGAAACTGCTCGTTCATACCGGACGCGTCCGATATGATCTAGGACATGTTCGATATTTCTCACTTTGGAGTTTTGAGCTGAAATTTGGTGGAGACCTTCCCTTGGTGTCTAAAGAGCTATGGTTAAAATTTCATGATTTTTGGACACCATTTGACGGGGTTTTGGATTTTTCTCTTTTGGTCAGCTTGCTGCTGAAAATACCAGACGTGTCCGAGATCATACCGGACGTGTCCGAAAATACCGGACGTGTCCGATATAATACCGGACGTGTCCGATATTTGCAGGAGCAGTGCTGTTTTCTTTTGGGAGTTTGCTCGTTTGGGCTTCGATCTGTGTTCCGTTTGCTCTGTGGTGACCCGCTGTGTTCTGAGGGAGCATCCACTCTTCTCTAGGGTCGTGGTCATCAAGTCTTTCGTGTATGCTTTTTGGGGATTGATGTTGGGACAGTGGTCGAAGATTTCGAAAGAAATTTGAGGCTCTCATTCACCCCCCTCTAGTCGCCGTTTCCGGTCCTTCATAAATTTATTTAAATTTACTTAAATTCAAATCAAATTTTAATTTCCGAAAATGAAAACCTTGATTGTGCCTGACCATAATGTCCACACCCCTAGTTGATTTTGAAAACCGCAATGAAATGGTTCCTGAGGCACACCTGGCCTTCTCTAGCTCTTTTTCTTATGGAGGACGAGTATCAGGTGTGCGGGTGCCAAGAGGAATCGGCAACCTAAAAGCGCTGCAGATCCAAGAGGTTGTGGATCTTAAGGGCACTGGTACGAAAGCAATTGAGGAGTTGGGTGATCTAAGTCAGCTAAGAAAATTAAGCGTGATGACAAGAGGGGCAGCAAAGGGAAAATGTGAGGCCTTTTGCAATGCGCTTGTGAAGCTCACCTCTAGAGTGGCTAGTTACTGTATTAATAATGGTTTTGGAACACTAGAGTGGCTAGATTCTTCTCTCTCCCCTCCCCCGCAGCTAAGGAGCCTAAAGTTGATTGGAAAGATAGGGACTACACCGGCTTGGTTTGGGGATCTTGGGCAGTTGGTCAAGGAGTACTTAGAATGGACCTACCTAGAGGACTTGGAGATACTTCGGGCGCTGCCCAACCTTATGCTCATTCAGCTTTTTAGAAGGGCATATAGTGGAGAGAAACTAACATTCAGAACTGGAGCATTCCCAGGTCGCAGGAAACTTGTTCTTTCTCAACCGGAAGGATTGACAGAGGTGACATTTGAGGAAGACGCCTCACCCTTCATGGAAAGCATCCATATCGAATATCTGAAGCTAGAGTCAGGGATTATTGGTATCAAGCACCTTCCAAGGCTTAAGGAGATTTCACTTGGTCGTGGCTGCAAGGTGGCAGGATTTAATATGCTGCAAGCGGAAGTCAACCAACATCCCAATAAGCCCGTGCTGCGACTGAATGAGGACCGAAAGTACCATGTCGTCGGAGCCGGTGTTGAAGAGGATGCAACCAAACCTCAGCCTGATGACACCAAAGAGAGCTCGTTTGATTCCCATTCGGCGTGGTTGGCTGGAGAGTTCATGGTGGGCGTCTTGTCCTTCTTAGAGCCTTAGATACATGTTTATTACGATGAGATCATTTTGCCTTACGATCTGCTACTCCATTGTAAATCTAGACTAGAATACTCGATTCCTTGTCAAGAGTTTAGCTGTTGCCCCTCGTTTCTGGAGTACTAGCTAGATTCATCAGAGACTGAACTGTTGGTGACTCTGGTTGTTCTGTGACATCTTAGTTGTCATATTATAACATGTTAACGTATATAATTTTGAATCACTAGGATTTGTACATATCACACAACTGGTTGTCTGAATGCCATTAAGTTTCATCAGGGCCATTAGCAATTTTTTGACTCAGTCTGTACACAGAACATTCAGAATATATTTACAATCCCAAAGTAACAAGTTTGTTAACCAGTCTGCAACATTACCTTCTGCATAGTTGTTATCTTCAGTACACATGAACATTGTTACAGGCCAAAATACAGTGCCAACCTCATAAGTTTTTACTTGGCCTAAACAACCAAAGTTTGCTGGTTAGCTGTCATCGTTCTCTGCAGAGCTTTGTAACCGGTCATCCAAATAATAAAGGACTTCTACAGCCCAAAACACACGGTGTTGTTCATCAGTTTGCAACAGCAGTTATCCCTTTATTATTTATCATATCACTTACCGCATCAATTGCTTGTTGTCGTACTAAAATGGCCGTTGAATTCAGCAATTCCTCGGGTCGAGAGGCTGACAGCGATCCTGGTGATCGTGATTCGTGACGTCGTTCTTGCTGGTGGTAGTGATCGATCGGCGGAGGATAGCAACTTGAGAACAGAGGATGTCGTGCCTGAGCCACACAGTAGTGCCAGTGGAGCGGGTGGCGCGGCCTCAGCGCACACCTCGGCCTCCGCAAAACCACCGGTGGGCGGTGGCTATTTTCCTTCGCATGGACCGGCATCAGGACTCAGAAGCGGTCGGGTGCCGAGGCGGGTGACATGGATGCGGCATGCGGGCGTGCTCGGTGCACGCACGTTGCAGGGCCTTAGAAGGTTGCGGAAGGAGGTGTGCGCGTGCACGTCATGTCGCCGTGGGAGATGCTCAGCAGCATCAGAACTACGGCTGGAGGACAAGATACCGGCGGCAAGACGCGGCGGCGGCGACCACGCGGGCCAGGATGAGGATGAGGGCCGCCGTCGCCTGGACCCGGTTGGCATCCTACTGCTCCGCGCTCTGAGCTAACAAGAGAAGAACAAAGCAATGGTGGACATGCACGGAACATCATCTGGAACACGCGCGTGAAGGACAACAAAAACAAGTGTTGATGCGCGGTAAACTGGACATTGGGCGAACCGTAGCGTCTGTCCTTAGGGCAATCAGAAATCCATTCATTCCTTGAATTGGTGTCCCAGCAAAGGAAGTTGCAACCTCTGTTTTGGGACGAAGTAGGTGAATTTCCCGCTCGTTGATGCAAAAGTTTAGGAGTGAATTTAAGGTCAATGATAGATGGCAAAGATCAGTCAGTTTCGGTTGCAAAAAAAAAAAGAGTGTAATATTCCCTAAAAAAAGAAGTAATGTAGGTACAATTACGAATAATATTATTTTGAAATGACGTGACAACTTAGAGGAAAAGCAACAGTACTGTATAGTTACCAATTTTTAATGGCTGCAAGGATTACGACGCTCTCCGTTATAGAACATAGTTTTGCATGAAGTCATCCATGCCTATGTTAATTTACGTTCCTAGCGTGTTTGGTTTAGAGAATGCACCGACGCGGAGTGATCCGATCCTAGATAGGAAGCTAGCCACAGCGTTTGGTTTATGTCATGGGTTCAACCCATCTCTCATCGAGTAAGCCTGTTTTCGTGCGCAAGTCCATCATGACCGACTCATTCCGTGAAAAACTACCGGACCACCTCGTTCCGCATGGACTCATTCGGGATGTCATTACTCCTTAAACCAAACAGGTAAGAATCATCGTCAAGAGCGCCTGTATAGTTTTGCATCTCCAGAGCCTGGTTCTGATATTATATATATAGACAACAATAATATCAAAGTCGCGTGGAGTGAATGAAGCACAAGCTAGCACTGAACTGAAGCTGCATGCTTGCTCTCCAAGGCCAAGAATGCCACGCCCTCCCTGCTCGTCCGATTCGTTCAGAGACCAGACGTTGACGACGCGTGTCGTCGTGTGTCCAACTCCAACAACGTGCCCGATTCCGACACGTGGTTTCTTTCCTTTCTCTGTTCACGAAGCACTATAGTGTTTAGGGCTTCTCCAAACCGACTCATCATCCTTGCTAGACCTTTGTGAGTCAACTCAAACGACTAGAGAAAGCCGACTCAAGCAGGAGAGAGAAAGCATCGACTCAAGATAAGGTGTCGACTCGTCGCTGTTAAAATATTCATGTACAGAACGAGTGCTCCACTTCGTAGCAGAGAAAACAACTTTGGTTGTGGGTCCCACAATGGCATGCATGACGGATTAGAGGCCGCATGAATTGAGGGTTCATTTTTTCTACATTATATGCAGGCCCCATGGTACTATTTTCCAAAAAGTCGGCTCGATCTATGTGATGAGGTGGCACTCTCTCTCTCTCCACAATGAGTCAACCCACCACTGCTGTTGGGACACTAGAACACGGATTCATGGAGGCTAAGGCTAACATCGCTCAACAACCTCGGATCGTCTTTGGATGTTTTGCAGGAGCACCTGATAGAGAGCCTTTGCTCAAAGGCTAGGATGAAGCGGAGACCCGGGAGGCAAAGGCGGAGGCCCACGCGGGGGGACCCGGAAGGCGATCCCACAGAGCCTTCGTCGGGCACGGCGAGGCCTCCGCCTGCAACCGACGGGATGGGCGAAGGCCTGCCCATGGGCCCACATAGGGGCGGCAGGAAATCAAAGGCGGAGGTCCCAAAGCAAAGGACGGAGGCACCTGCGCCCTGAGCAAAGAACGTGGTTGTGCGGAAGACAGGCCGAGATAGTACGGCCCAAAAACTGGAGATGGGCCCTTGGTGGGCCTGAAATCGTGGCCCAAGGAGCACAGGCGGTGTAGGAGAACAAAGTCAGAGAGCACCCTGAGGGTTAGAACTAGTGTAGGAATATCTCGGCAATATGCTTGAGTGGTTAGAGGGAAAGATTGTAATGTACGAAATTAGCAAGTGGCACCCTATAAAAGGGTAAGGTGTCCTGTGCAAAGTTTTTGGTTGGTGAGTACATTTGTGGAACCCTAATTGAGTTTGGGCCCACATTCCTCTTCTCTTACCTTCGTCCAGAGCAATCGGCTGGGCGAAGGCCTTCCGTATACTAGTTGCTGGAAACCCCGAGTTTTCCAACAACTGTGGGTGCCCTTAGGCCATTGGGCGCGTGGCTCATGCATGTTGGGGTCCCTTGGTCCAACAGGTTTCTTCTCTGGAAAAAAAAATCATGGGGACTGTCCGCACCCTACAGCGTGCGGATGTCCACCCAATTGCTGACTTGTGACTTTTTGATCTAACCTGCTGCCTTGGCTTTCTAGCGTTGGTTCCGAACTCTCTTGCCATGTGTTGTGATTTGGTTCTACGTCGGCACCGTGCCAGATGCAGATGGTCCCATGGAATTTTTTACCCCTTCTCTTGGCATCCTGTGGGTGGGAGTGGGACGCACTCTTCACTGAGTTGGGGCATCTCGTGTAAAGGTGCATCTATGAACATGCATGTGAAAAAAAAAACAGCAGAAGCGTGTGAGAGCAGGCATCAATTCATGTCAACTGGACATTGGGTGAAGGTGAACCAAATTAAAGCATTTGTCCTAGGATCGAGCATAATTCCATCTGTTTCTTGGGGCTTGCTTTGGTTCCTATCTAGGCAAGGTTGCTTGGCCCAGGGAGGCTCTTGAGGCATCTGATTTAGCCACATAGCTGGGTTGAGATCGATGCCTAGCTGGTTCCTTGCCTGGCATAGGCAACCCCTTGGTCTCTCGAGTGGAAAGAATTATGGAGTAGAACTATAGAAGAAAACGTCTTATAATTTGAAATAGAGGGAGCATCTAAAGACAAGAAAGCCTAAAGACTCGACGGCCAGCCAGCGTGGCCACGTCGGCCGTTTTTCGTGGCCGTTCGATCGGCCGCGCGGACGGCTCAGATCGGACGAGCCGTGGTCTTTTTTCGAAAAAACCCTTTTACTTTTCGGAAATAAACCCGCGCTTCAGAGTCCCTCTCAGGATATTTTGTAAAAAACTCCTCAGATTATTTTGAAATCAACTCGCAGGCCAGAACGGATGGCCTCCGGGTTTTTTGTAAAAAAACCCTTACCTTTTTCGAAAATCAACCCGCGCTCCACAAACCCTCTCACCGTTTTTTGCGAAAGCCTCCTCAGATTTTTCTCAAATCAACGTACAGGCCAACTTTGATTATATCTTTTTTTTCCCTCAAAAAAAAAATACGTGTGGCCAGTGGGCCACGCGCATGGGCGCGCCCGAAAGACTAGTTATTCTACATAGAATTGTGAAGCAGAAGAAACGTGTTTTGTTCCTTGTGTTAAGACCCAGTGTGTGTAGTAGCTACTCTATGATAGTCAGTTGAAAACTCTGGCGCGCGCCAATCCTTAGGCTTCTTTTCTTTCTTTGTTTTTTTTTGAAAAGAAATGAAAACATCCTGTTTTGCTTCAGAGGCAGCGGTTGCAGAACCATATGCATGATTGGCGCGGGTCTGTGGGAGACAGAACGGGCCCATGCATCGGCAATTATTGGACGTGCTTTGCATCTGCTTTACTAAAGTAAACCCACCAAGACTTGTTCTTTTGTTCTTGTACGTGCTTTGCATCTGCTTTACTAAAGTAAACCGGCCCACCAAGACTTGTTCTTTTGTTCTTGTGCATATCTCCCAGTCCCAGACTCCCAGTGTTCCGAGCTTCCCTCACTGTTGTGAGCTTCTTCCGATCCTCTACTAGTCATCAGCTGGTAGAGAGAGAGAGCAGAAAGAGGCCGGCGAGATCGAGCGAGATGGCGGAGACGGTGCTGAGCATGGCCAGGTCCATGCTGCGGAGCGCCGTCAGCAAGGCCGCCGCGGCTGCCTCGGAAGAGATGAGCCTGCTCATGGGGGTGCAGAAGGAGATCTGGTATGTATGTACGATCCATCCGTCTTCGTCTCCGATCCGTTAGTTACTCTCGATCGACTAAGAGCATCTCCAAGAGCCTTTCTAAATCTCATTCTCTAAATCATCATTTAGAGAGTCATTTGCATAAAAATCGTTTTCTATATCTTTTCACTCTCTAGCAGTTTTTCTATATCTCATGCACATTCTATAGAGCCATTCTCATCTTCTATTTTTGGCTAACGAAAAATCCGAAATAGAAGATGGCTATATTTATATGACCATTTAGAAAAGCTGTTAGAGGGTAGTTTTTCATCAAAATCTCTATTCCTAATTTGTAGGAAGAATATGGAGAATCTCTCAGAGATGCTGTAATATACCTTTCAGGCTTTCACTAGCTATAGCTAAGTTGTTCCTTAGGTTGAATGAAGAAATTGGGCGTGTTAGCGAGTGAGGCTAGTACCTACTGTAGTTTGCATTCGTAGGCAATCAAAATAAGGCAGTGTTGGGCGTGGCTCCAGGGGCTCCGGCTCCTCATGCCTCGGTCCTGTTAAACACTGTTGGTGACTGTAGCGGCTCCAGGCTCCGTCTCTCTCGAAATTGCACTGTGAAACCAACAGAGCCGGAGGAGCTGTGAAATGGAGGGAGCATTATTCTACATAGAAATGTGAAGCAGAAGAAACGTGTTTTGTTCCTTGTGTTAAGACCCAGTGTGTAGTAGCTACTCTATGATAGTCAGTTGAAAACTCTGGCGCGCGCCAATCCTTAGGCTTCTTTTCTTTCTTTTTTTTTTGAAAAGAAATGAACAGAGCCGTCTCTCTCGAAATTGCACCGTGAAACCAACAGAGCCGGAGGAGCTGTGGGTTAGAGGCTCGGGCGGCTCCTCCACAGTGGTGCTGCAGTAGCCAGAGCCGGAGCTGCCGGAGCCTCTCCAAACAGGCTCTACAGCTTTGCTTTGCTCTCCTCTGGCAAGCTAGCTAGCTAGTTCACTCGTCGTCTCGTCCTAATAGCAAGCAGCAAACTTTTCCTTAGCTTGCCCCATGCATGCCATTTGGGCGGCAAGCAAGGTTCCCTTGCTCAAGCTAGCTCTGGTCCGGCGCATGCATGCAGAAACGCACGAGCAGCAGCGACGTTTTCATCTAGTCGCTCGAATCAGTTCCTGTGCAATTGTTCCGAGTGATCAATATGTATTTTTAAGTGTAATATAAAAGTTGTGACAGTTCCAAAAGTTGGAAAATGATACATTTCTTCTTGAACCTAATTTGACCGGCAGGTTCATGAAAGATGAACTAGAAACTATGCAAGCGTTTTTGGTAGCCCCTGAAGTAACCAAGAAAAAAGATAAACTGGTGAAGGTCTGGGCAAAGCAAGTACGAGATCTGTCATATGACATTGAAGATTGCCTTGACGAGTTCAAGGTACATGTCGGGAGCAAAAGCCTATCACAACAGATGATGAAGCTCAAAGACCGCCACCGGATTGCTGTCCAGATTCGCAATCTCAGGGCAAGAGTTGAAGAAGTGAGCAAGAGGAACACACGCTACAACTTAATCAAGACAGAGGCATCCAACACCATGGATGAGACAGAGTCCTACTTGGAAGATATGCGCAACCATTCTGCGACCAACATTGATGAAGCACAGCTTGTTGGCTTTGACAAACCAAAGCAGGATGTGCTTAAAATGGTACAAGAAGTTCGTGCCAATGATGGACAAGCACGTGTTATCTCTGTGGTCGGCATGGGCGGTTTGGGTAAAACTACTCTTGCCAGGAAGATATATGAAAGCAAGGAAGACATTGCAAATAACTTCTCTTGTTGTGCATGGATCACTGTATCACAATCATTTGTGAAGAAAGAGCTCCTCCAAAATATGATTAGGCAACTGCTGGGTGAAGAATCGTTGAAGAACTGTTTGAAAGAACTTGAAGGGAAGGGATTGCAAATCAATGACCTTGCAATCTACCTCACACGGGAGCTAAAGGATAGAAGGTACTTTGTTGTTCTTGATGACTTGTGGAGCATTGAAGCATGGAACTGGATTCACGGTATTGCTTTTCCAAGCACAAATAACAAAGGCAGTCGGATCATAGTAACCACACGTGATGCTGATATAGCAAATGGATGCACTTCCGATGAATCCTTTGTCTACCATCTCAAACCCCTAGAGGTAGATGATGCCATACAGTTGCTACTAAGGAAGGCACGGAAGCATCACAAAGACCTAGAAAACAATAAGAATTTGAGGGACACAGTAACACATCTGGTAGAAAAATGTGGTTGTTTACCACTGGCTATTCTCACAGTAGGAGGCATCCTTGCCAGTAAGAAGATAGAGGAGTGGGGGAAATTTTATAACCAACTCCATTCGGAGCTTGAGAACAACCCAAGCCTCGAACCTGTGCGAAGGATAGTAACTCTTAGCTACAGTCATTTGCCATCCCATCTCAAGCCATGCTTTCTATACCTAAGCATTTTTCCTGAGGACTTTGAAATTAAAAGGAGGCGTCTGGTAGATAGGTGGATTGCAGAGGGACTGGTTACTGCCAGGGGTCGAGTAACAGTTGAGGAAGTTGGAGAAAGTTACTTTCAGCAGCTAATCAGCCGAAGCATGATTCTACCAGCGAGAGTAAATTTCGAAGGAGTTGTTAAGAGCTGCCGTGTTCATGATATCGTGCGTGATACAATAATCTCGATATCCAGAGAGGAGAATTTTGTTTACTTGACAGAAGACAATGTAGCTGGAGTAGTAGTTGGAGAGAAATTCCGTCACGTGGCATACCATGGCAAGAGCTGCACAAATGTTGGAGTGGATTGGAGCTGTGTCCGATCATTAACTTCCTTTGGTGAGAGACCAATGAAGCCCCAACCTTCACTTTGTTCACCGGAGTTGAGGATGTTAAGAGCCTTGGATTTGAAGGATGCACAATTCAAAATCACTCAGAATGATATCAACAACATAGGATTATTGCACCACTTGAAATATATGAATGCTCAGTATGGTGGTCCAATCATGAGTCATTCAAATATTTATGCACTTCCCAGATCTATTGGTAAATTACAGAGTTTACAAGTCCTTGACCTAAGGGGCAGTTGTATTTCAGGACTACCAACTGAGGTCACTAAACTCCAGAGTCTCCGAAGCCTCCGTTGTCGCAAAAATACAGTGTTAAATAGTTTCGACCCCAGGTGGCCATTGAGATGCATGAAAAATGTATTGCGCCTGCCCATAATGTTCACACCCCTAGTTGATTCTGAAGACCGCAATAAAAATGTCTCTCTCCGCTCTGTCCACGTGGATGCTGGTTGGGGAACACTTGAGTGGCTAGGTTCTCCTCTCTCCCTTCCCCCGCTGCTAAGGAGCCTAAAGTTGAATGGAGAGCTGCAGGTGACACCCGCTTGGTTTGGGAGTCTTACACAGTTGGTGAAGATTTACTTACGACGCAGCAACCTAAAGGACCTGCAGATACTTGGGGCACTGCCCCAGCTTATGCTCCTTCAGCTAATTGGTAATGCATATACTGGGGAGAAACTAACATTCAGAACTGGAGCATTCCCAAGTCTCAGGAAACTTGTTTCTCAAGAATATTACTTGACAGAGATGAGGTTTGAGGAGGACGCCTCGCCCCACATGGAAAGCATACATATCTATCAGTCCCGGCTAAAGGGATTATTGGTATCAAGCACCTTCCAAGTCTCAAGGAGATTTCACTTGGTTACGACTGCGAGGTGGCAGGACTTAATATGCTGCAGGCGGAAGTCAACCAACACCCCAATAAGCCCGTGCTGCGACTGTTGAGTTACCAGAGCCACCATGACCTGGGGGATGTCATCAGATCCGGTGTTGAAGTGGAAGCAACCGAACCGCAGCCTGATGACGCCGAAGAGAGCTCCCAAGTGATCACAACGGCCGACAACAGGTCAGTCCTGCTCCTGCTCGCGCACCATAAGTTATCTATTTTTGAGCGTAGTTTGTTGTCAGCATGCATGTTTTATGCTTACAGCTCGTCTCTTTTCTTGCGTTGTTTCCAGCGAAATCCAAACCGTTCCCAGTTGATGCTGCCTGCTAGTGCGAGATGCCCTGTGCCCTGACTCTCCCTAGTCCCTGCAAGGACTCTGCTCCTGGTCTCGACCTGCCACGCAGATTGCCCTTATACCCTGCTTGTGTTCTGCATCGGATTTCTTCTTACGGCTAGTGGCAGCGGTATCAGTCCAACCTGCAGCTGAATCTGAATTGGCTGTCTGTCTGATTATATGCAGTACAGTACAGTACAGTATTTGTGAACTGCAGACTCCGAAATTTGTTTCTGCGATATCCTCGTATTTTTGCTTTTTTTAGGCTGCCTTTTTATTTTTAATTTAAAGTTATGTACTACTATGTAATAAGAAGAAGTTGCGTACTGAGATACTGTAATCCTGTTGTTTTCAGCTGTTAACTGCACATCTCTGCGGACCTGTTTATTTGAAAAGCAAAGACAGTTGACGGCTGCCAATGCCTGTATGTGCAGTCAATTCCCTTATATCTCAGCACGCTGGATGATGTCGAACATCCAACGAAATGGGTCACACTTATTTATCATGGTAGGCGTCCTGTTCTTCCTTAGATACATCTTGATAATGAGTTATGACATCATTTTGGCATACGATCTACTCCATTTGAATCTGGAATGCTTGGTTATTCCTTGTCAAGAGTTTAACTGTTGCCCTCGCGTTTCTGGAGTACTAGCTAGATTCATCAGAAACAGAACTGTTAGTGATTCTAGATGTTCTGTGACATCTTAGTTGCCATATTATAACGTGTTAACGCATAGAATTCTGAATCGGTAGGATTTGGACATATCGCACAGCTGATTGTCTGAATGCCATTAAGTTTCACCAGGGCCATTAGCATTTTTTTTTACTCAGTCTGGACATAGGATATTCAGATTACAGTTACAATGCAATCCAAAAGAAACAAGTTTGCTAACCAGTCTGCAACATTAGCTTTGGCATTGTTGTCATCTTCAATACACCTGAACATTTTGTTACAGGCCAAAATACACTGCAGAGGTTTGTAACCAGTCATCAAAGTGCTCCTGATCTTCACTGTTACAGGCCAAAACACACGTCAAACGGTGTTGTTCATTATAGTTTGCAATGACAGTTAGCCCTTTATTATTTACCATATCGCTTCCCGCATCGACACTGCTTGTTGTGGTACTAAAATGACCGTTGGATGCGATCCCTCGGGTGGAGAGGCTGACGGCGATCCTGGTGATCGTGACTTCGCTCTTGCTGGTGGTGGTGATCGATCGAGCAGAAGATAGCACAACATACACAAAGCTCCACAGCAGGATCCAGCAACCAGATGAGCAGAGCAGAGGATGTCGTTGTCTTGCCTGAGCAGCAC
Source organism: Miscanthus floridulus (assembly GCF_019320115.1). Lineage (NCBI taxonomy): Eukaryota > Viridiplantae > Streptophyta > Magnoliopsida > Poales > Poaceae > Miscanthus > Miscanthus floridulus. Next base: position 10,797,565 of record NC_089582.1, read on the forward strand.
GGCGGTGCCGGTGAAGTGGGTGTGGTGCGGCCTCAGCCGGCTCAGCGCACGCCGCGGCCAGTCGGCCGTCGCGGAGCTACCGGTGAATCTTCTAGCTTTGTTCATCCCATGGACCGGGGTCCGGGGATCAGGACTAGGGAGCGGTCGGGCGCCGAGGTGGGTGACTTGGATGCGGCATGCGGGCTGTACAGCGTCGTGCGTGCACGTCTTGTCCCCGCGGGAGATGCCCAGCACCACCAGCACCAGGGCTGGAGCCTACAGGACGAGCCACCGGCGGCAAGGGTATCGTTCGACTAATCTTGATTAGTCTTCTGATAATAATTAATCAATTCTGAATGTCTTCGGTCAGGCATAGACGACATAGTATCCATCCTCGGCTGCCAGCTTCAAGATTTCCCTATCAGGTACCTTGGACTTCCACTCAGCACGAAGTCCATACCAAAGCAGCATTTCCAATCATTGGTGGAGGCGGTAGCAAGGAAATTGCCACCGTGCCAGGGCTCCCTGATGGCAAGAAGCGGCAGGCTGGTTTGGATTAAGTCCGTGCTGCGCTCGGTTCCTATCTATGCCATGATGGCCGAGAACTTGCCACAGTGGGCCCGAAAGGAGATCGATGCCATTTGCAGGAAATTCCTGTGGGCGGGGACTGATGCATCAGTGCGAGGCAAATGCATGGTGGCGTGGCCGGCAGTTTGCAAACCAACGCAGCTGGGAGGATTGGGAATCAGTGACCTCAAGCTAGCCGGATATGCCTTACAGACCAGGTGGTTGTGGCTGCAGAGAACAGACCATGACCGTGCATGGTCCGAGCTGCCAATCCAAACCGCACCGGAAGTGCAGGCCTTCTTTAGAGCGTCAACCTTCATCATCATCGGTGACGGGACACAGACCCGCTTCTGGGAAGACAGGTGGATCAGTGGTGAATCAGTTGCAGATTTAGCACCTTGCCTATACCAATTCGTGCCTAACCGAGTGAGGAGACGGCAAACAGTAAGGCAAGGATTCACCAACAGAGGATGGGTTCGCAGCATCTCTGGAGGTTTATCGCTGCAAGCTCTCACTGAATATCTTCACCTTTGGGGCGCGGTGAGAAACATACATCTGACCGAGCCACCGGACAAGACAGTATGGAGGTGGACTCAAGATGGCAAATACTTGGCCAAGTGTGCATACAACATGCTACATGCTCCTGCAATTCCTTTCTTGGGACACAGACTCATATGGAAGACTTGGGCTCCATTCAGGATCAAGATCTTTCTGTGGCTCGCCTTCAAGCGCAGGCATTGGACGAGCGACCAAAGGGACAGGCATGGGCTGGAAGCAAGAGAGATGTGCTACCTATGTGATCAGGAAAGGGAGACCATCGACCACATCCTCGCCAATTGCCCATTCACCAGAGAGCTGTGGTACTTCGTCCTGCACGCCCTGGGGAAGAAACCGCTTCCTCAAGCAGCAAACTCGACACTGCGTTGGTGGAGGTGCCTGCGATCACTGCATGACGGAGACCGAAGATCAGGCATGGACTCCCTGTTAGCTTTGTTCGATCATGCAGGGATCCCGGGTTGTTCTAGTTCAAAATGTAGCCACTCGTGGAAACTTTAGCCGGTAACGGCACTATTGTACTATATACTTCACTCCTTCTAATGCAATGATATGCACACACGTGCGTATTCGAGAAAAAATAATAATAATTAATCAGACGACCACAAATCTTATCGGTCTAATTAAGTCGTAGCTCCAAGACGAGTTTAGAATACCGACTAAGATAACGAATCAGGATTAATCAGACGGCTTGAACTCGTGATTTTGTACTTTGAGCTACCTTTGACTGGTATGAGCCCGTTATGCTTTGCTGGGAAGCTTCTAATTTCCTGGATTACTGCGTGGTTTCCCATTGGCTTAGCAGTGATTCAGACGGAACTTGGATGTAGATAACCCGAAACCAAGTTTCTTTGATCCAAAAATATAATTTTGAGAACAGAGGAATCTAGATGACAACATTTTGCCAAGTCGAAGAACTACTCATGAATTTTACTCCCATCATCAAAACTGCCCGGTATTGGGCCGGAGAACTGGTTGTTGTCGGCCGTGAGTTTCTTGAGCGCAACTGATCTAAGCATCACGAACATAAGCTGCCACTGAATCCGGAGAACGTGGCTGGAAGACTCCCACGTGGAATAGAGAGGATCGGTGGACATGGCATGTGTGTCCCACGTGTTGAATTCACGTCAATGCACGGTTAGCGTACCACGTCGGCAAACAGGAGTGGGTTTGGCTCCATTCGGACCTACATGAAACCCCAAAAGCCAATTCGGAGAATAGAGGGACCTAGATAACACCCTTGTCAAGTTAAAGAAACATCCATGAATATTATTCCTCTGACCAATACTGTCCAGTATTGGGCTAGAGAATTGGTTGTTCTCTGCCGTAAAATTGTTGAGCGCAACTGATCTAAGCGCCATTACTCACGAGCATAAGCTGCCACTGAATTGGTTGTTGCCTATGAGCAATCTCCTAAGGTTGCTAGAGAACGTGGCTGGAAGACTCCCGGTGAGAAGGTTACTCTTCAGTGACAAGTAACGAAGCTGCGGTGCAGTCCACAGAGCTTCTGGCACATCTCCAGAGAGATTGTTATTATCTAGATACAGGATTCGCAGAGTTGTGCAGCTTGCGAGGGCTGCCGGGATAGAACCATTCAACTGGTTGCCCATGGCAGTGAGGTAACGGAGCTGGCCTCTGGCGCACAGACCTTCCGGGATGGTACCAGTGAGCTCGTTGTCATCAGCCTCAACAAGGGTCAAGACCGAATTCTTTCCAAGGTCTGGCGGGAGCGTGCCAGTAAACCTGTTATTTGCAAGCCTGAATACTGACAGTGACGGTAACTGGCCGATGCTCGTTGGTATCTTGCCAGAAAAGTTGTTTCTGAAGAGATACAGCTCAGTGAGATTCTTCAAGGTCCCGAAGACTTCTGGGATAGCCCCAGTAAGCTTATAATTCTCTGAAAGGTCGATAAACGTTAAGCTCACCGCGGCGAAGTAATCAATCACCACATCACCGCTGAAGTTGTTGCTGTACAGATACAACTCTTGCAACTTGCTGAGCCTCCAAACTGCCGCAGGTATGCTTCCCTTCAACATGTTATTGGATAGGCTCAGTACCTCCAGCTGCTTCATCTCAAGCACATGGCTCGGGAAGTCGCCGACGAGGTTGCACTGCTCTGCCCAGAGGCTGACAAGGTTGGTGAGGTTCTTGAACGACACCGGCAGCTCGCCCGCAAGGAACGGGTTCTCGGCCAGCCACAGGGTCCGAAGCCTTGTCAGCGCGCCGAGAGTCGCCGGGATGGTGCCGTTGAATCCGTTCCCGTATAGGAGCAGCGTGGTCAGGTTCTCCCCTAGGCGGCCGATGTCCGCAGGCAGCTCACTAGTGAAGTTGTTCTCGGACAGGTCGAGGTACCGGAGCGAAGCGCAGCGGTAGAGCGCGGTCGGGAATGCGCCCGAGATGCTGTTGTTGGAGACGTCGAGGTAGGTCAGGGCCGAGAAGCCGCCGACGGCGTCCGGGAAGGGCCCCGCCACGCCGGCGCTACAGAGCGTGAGGTTGGTGACGAGCCCGGCCGTGTTGCACCCAACGAATGTCCAGGTGCATGGCGCGCCCGGGGATGAGGCGTTCCTCCATCGCGCGAGCACTGGCGGGTTGCCCCACGCGCTCTTGATCTGGAGCAGCAGCTGCGCCTCGTCCGCCGGCTGGGACTGCGCAGCCGCTCGTCGGCGCACAGGGCAGAAGAGAAGCAGCGCGAGCAGCAGGAAGAAGTAGGCGCGGTCGCGCGGGTACACGCGGCGCGGTGGTGCCATTGTAGGTACGTCTCCGCCGGCTTGGTGGCGTTGGCGTTTGGTTGTGTTGACTGGTGCTGCGCACGGCCGCGGCGCGCTGTTGGCAGCCGGTGGCGATAGGGAGGCCGATTTGTATGCTGAGCTACCTTTGACTGGTATGAGGCCGTTATTATGCTTTGCTGGCAGGTGATTGCTGCGAAGCTTGTAATTTCCTTGCTCGGGGAGAATCCCTGTGGAGGACCGGCCTCCAGCCGGGTCTTCGCTCTAGAAGTCTGAATTTTTTGTTCGTGGTGGGAATTTTTTGTTTAGTTGCTGTCCCACTAATTTTTTAGGTGCTGTCCCACTAATTTTATTAGATGCTGTCCCACTAATTTTTTTGTCTAGGTGCTGTCCCACAAATTAGGTGCTGTCCCACTAATTTGTTTAGCCTTCTAGTACTAGACCGAAGACTAAACTCATCCTTCAAATCTCATATGAAAATTCACCTTCGTATTTAAACAAGAGAGAACCAAGGGACATGGCGACGGCTATTGTATATATTTTATATTAAAATTGTAATTTTAGTTTATTGTAATTTCTGTAAGTATAATGTGTAATTTTTAGATTCGAGAATAAAAAACTCGTCGATCTCTAGAAGGACTTGCCGCAGCCAGCAGCACTCAGCAACGCACGTGGTCAATCACACGATACTTCGCTTCTGCGCTTGAGTGGGAGACTCTAGTCTGGCACTTAGAATAGACCAGCACACTAGGTTGTTGCCGAGGAAGATGCAAAAGTTAAAAGTGGAATGCCGCGACTCCTAGCAGTCAGTCTAGTCGGCGTTGGAGTATGCAGTTAGGGAGATAACTAGTCTAACACTAATGTGAAGGCTCACAGAGAGGATGCCCTTCACAAATCGGAGGATCTGCTTGATCGACGCGAGATGAAGCTCGTGAAGATCATGCATGAACTGACGGACCAGCTGAACTGCATACGACAAGTTTAGTCGCATCAGAATGAGGTGTTGGAGTGCACCAGTGAGGCTCTGGTACTCCGAGAGGTCACCATGGTGGCAACTTTTGAGGCCGACTGCATGTCCACTGGCATCACAGTCGAGTGGCACTGGTCCATATCCTGGGACACTGAAGGAGGTCAACAACGTACTAGCTCTATGACAGGAAGAGGCCGTCGTTGGAGCACATCACTGAGATGCCGAGGAAGTGGTGCATATCCCCAATGTTGGTCATGGAGAACTAGTGATATGCATGAGCAGTGCCGAGGATGACACCGTGAGGATGATGTCATTGACGTAGTAGAGCAGTAGGTAGGTGATATGGTATCCATCTATGCAAACAAAGAGAGACGCATCCGACTTGGAAGCAATTAAACTGATGATGTAGATGTCCTCGGCGAAGCACTAGTTCCAAGCTTGAGATACCATACATAGATTTCTGCAGGAGATAGACATAGTTAGGGGCGGTAGGGTCGACGAAGGTTGATGGTTCTTGGTAGTATACGGTCTCCTCCAGATGGATGTGAATAAAGGCATTCTTTTCATCTTGCTGATGAATCGGTTGGCCAACTGGAGTATTCTTTCTCTACAAAAATGGTGGAATTCTCTTAGTGTTTCTAAGTAGTAGTAAAACACTACCACTAGTCATAGCACATGGGAATCATCACTAGGAGGTATTTGGTAGGGAAAGTTTATACTAAAATTTGAATACCAAAACCCTAGGAGAATCCCACCTCTTTAGGAGAAGTAGAAAATTCTGGTTGTGTTTATACACCAAAGAATAGGGGCGGGAGCTAGGAATTTTGAATTTGAAAATTCAGAATGGGTGTTTGCTTAGCAAATGGCTTTTTATGTTACTGGGTGAGAATAGACTATGTCAAGATTTACCTAAGAGAAAATATTTACACAGTAAAGCCATTACTCAGGTTAGTATGAAACCAGGAGACTCACAATTTTGGTCAGGTCCGATGCATATGAAAGACCAATTCTTGTTTTTTAACAGCAAGTTAGATTTTGGGTGGATCTCTCGAGTGTTAATAAATCTTTGATGTTGCCTTGTCCCAGCGACGGAGCTACCGGCCGGTCAAGCCGGGCTCCAGCCCGGGCTACCGATTCCAGGTACGTGAAGCCCCCCCTTAGCCCTCCCTTAATTTTTAATCTATAATTACATAGATTAGGAAGGGCTAAAACTCTTTTACTTATTGGGCCAATTCAGCGACGAAGCCAGAAAAAAATTTAGGTCGGGCTGAACAAAAGTCTACGACGATTTATCTCTACTATGGCCCCACACAATAGACGTATATATAATAGCTTGAATTAATATTATATTGAAAACGTCGACCAAAGACGAAATTCACAAAATACAGCATGAAAAAAAAAGATGAAGTTCATTCATACCGAAAGGACCAATTGTGAAACTAATAAATCCCCCCCCCCCCCCATTATTCCTCCGAAGTAGCAACCTACACAAAATAGACATAATCGATTAGTCATACATATATTGATATATAGACCTCCAAATTATAAATTTAGAAGAGAATAGAGCGTACCACTACTTTTTTAGGCAATAACATACGTCGCTTTTTCATCTCTTGAAACCGTTTTTTGATCTTTTCATTATCAATCTTTCTAAATATCTCCTTCTCAGTATAGCATATCATCAAGTCATTGAGCCATTCATCACCCATTTTATTACACAAATCTGTCTTTATAATGTTCAAGGCTGAAAATATCCTCTCAACTGAAGCTGTTGCCACCGGTAGTATCAAGATTAGCTCAATGAGACGATAAACCAATTTATAAGATGTGTGCATGTTAGTCTTGACCATAATTTCAGCAACTTTTCCAAGCTCAGTGCATCCAAGAAAGTCTGGAGTTCTTCTAGCACGGTTGACAAATTGTGTAAGATGATTTGGCAAAACAGCAAGTTCACCAATATCAAAATCATCGGCATAAATTTCAGCAAGCCTCACAAGTTTCTTCACATCAAAATTAGAGAAGGAGTCCCTTGGGTTAAAAGCAGCCATGCATACTAATAATTCTGAACTAGTTTCACTGAACCGATGATTCATCTCAGTCAAGAGGGCATCAATGGCGACCAGAAAAAGCTCAACATGATAGTAATGCATATTTGTTACCTTTTGCTTCCTTCTTCTAGGTGTCCCTCTAACATTTATTTCCTTATCCATATCTGGCACTTCAATCTCATTCTTCTCACAGAATGTTATCACTCTTTTGAGTAATGGCTCCCATCCATTTTCCCTCATATCCTGCAAGCTATCTTTCACATCTGAGATCAAATGCATTGCTTCAACTATGTCTTGATCCTTCCTTTGCAAAGCTTGTGACAAAATATCTGTCATGCTCAATAATTGTATCATCAAATGTAGGATGAACACAAAATCAAAGCTCTCCATTTTTTCAATTAAACCTAAAGCTCCACCATTATTTCTTGGTTTAATAGAATCTTTTTTCACTATCTCAAGCACATCTATGATAGCCTCCCACATCACCAAAATGCGAAGCAAAGTTTTAAGATGTGAACCCCATCTTGTATCTCCTGGCCTAGCTAGGCTACTTTCTTGATTTAAACCTTTTCCAGTCATAATCTCACCCTTCTCAATCTTTTCTAGCAACACATCCTGATGCTTTGCAAGCAAGGCATCTTTTCTCATACAAGATGCACCCACATTGCTGACTATTAAAGGAACATAGTTAAAGAAATCTGCAATGTCTGCACTAGAAGTGGAAACAGCAACAACCACTAATTGTAATTGATGGGCAAAACAATGCACATAGAAAGCATAAGGATTTTCATCACGAATCAATTTCTGCACCCCATTAAATTCACCTCTCATATTAGAAGCTCCATCATACCCTTGCCCACGAAGCATAGAGATAGACAAATTATGACTTGAAAGCATATCAACCAAAGCTTCTTTCAATGCAATAGCTGTACAACTCTGAACATGCTGAAGTCCAAGAAATCTCTCCACCACTTGCCCTTTATCATTCACAAACCTACATTTGTTTATGTGTTAGTATAATTGTAGAAATAATTGTAATAAAATATGTGCACAAAATTGCAATTATAGAGTACTAACCTTAGAATCACTGCCATTTGCTCTTTTATTGATACATCCCGGGACTCATCAATAAGCACTGAGAATTTTCTACCTTGAATCTCTTCCATACTAACAGCTGTGACTTCCCCTACACAAGCTTTTGCAAAATCCTTTTGTATATTAGGAGATATCATCTGGCAATTTTTAGAACCTTTTTCATATGCATCATTGACTATATCTACCTTATCTTTATACCAATCAACCATCTCTCTGAACATACCCTTGTTGAGGGAAGTAGAACTCTCATCGTCTCCACGAAAAGGTTGCCCTTGATATATGAGAAATCTTGCAACATCTAAAGATGATGTCAGACGAATCTCATATCGTTTTTCTTCCTCCGTGCTTACCTCAACTATTCTTCGACCCACACTTGTCCTTTGGTTCATAAAATCATCACACTTCAGTCTAGCCTCCGTATGAGCCTTGGAAGCACTGTGCTTATGAAAAGTATCCTTAGCATTCTTCCAATTCGTATAACCTTGATGTGCAAAGACAGAACTCCCAAATTTTTCGGCCTTTCCCGAATTAAAGAAAAGATAGCAATATAAGCAATAAGCAGCATCCTTGGACTCACTATACTCTAGCCAATCAAATTCATCAAACCAAGTCTTTTGAAATGATCTCCATTGACCAAACATACATTTAGAAGGAAATGTAAATTCATGAGGTTGGGTTCGACCACTCAAAACATATGCTCTCTTTAATTGGTCTCTAATTGCTGGTTCATAACAATCAATTGGTTTGCGTTGTCCAGGGTCAGCAATTAGGATTGAATGACTAAATTCTTCCCTCGGTTTCTTTGGTTGATTCGTGCTCTCATTAGTACGTGGAGTTGAGCTGTTGCCACTTGAACCAGCCTGACTTGAACTTGAATAATAATTTATCAAAGTTCTTTTCGACATACTGATGACCAGCGCTGCTGATGACTGAAGATCTAAAAATTGAAATGTACCATAAATAAAAAACAATCACGCATCACGGACTGTTGTACTTGTACTCAAGCTGTTTTACAGTTAAAAATCACCTTCCTGCTTCCTGTCATGGTGTCGCCTGCTGCCCTGCCCCAAGAGCTTCGCAGCGCTGCGTGCTGCGGCCGCCGGCACCTGCTCGCCCGCCCACCTCGCGTCCTCGCTTGGCCCCCGCCGGCCGCCGCCCAGGAGCCGCGCCGCTGCGGCGGCGAGCGCAGCGCCGTGGCTGACGGCGCCCGCCCGGCTGGCTACCGTGTAGAGCCGCGGGCCACGGCCGCGCCGCCCGCGTCCAGCGACCTGCGCGAGCAGGAAGCCACCGCCGGCCGCCGCCGGATGGGGAAGGTCGGGGCGAGCCGAGGGGCGGGGGCCGAGGGGCGAGGCGTCGGGGGAAGTCTGGAAGCCGAGATGTGGGATGGGGATTGGGGAGTGTCGGTCGGCGGAAGGAAGACGATGCGGCTGCTGCCTGCTTGGGTTACGGTGGATGTGTTTCCACTTAGGCTTGGGCCTGACTTGGGCTGATGTGCGTGCTGTCTAATTGGCCCAGCGACGGAGCTACCGGCCGGTCAAGCCGGGCTCCAGCCCGGGCTACCGATTCCAGGTACGTGAAGCCCCCCCTTAGCCCTCCCTTAATTTTTTATCTATAATTACATAGATTAGGAAGGGCTAAAACTCTTTTACTTATTGGGCCAATTAGACAGCACGCACATCAGCCCAAGTCAGGCCCAAGCCTAAGTGGAAACACATCCACCATAACCCAAGCAGGCAGCAGCCGCATCGTCTTCCTTCCGCCGACCGACACTCCCCAATCCCCATCCCGCATCCCGGCTTCCAGACTTCCCCCGACGCCTCGCCCCTCGGCCCCCGCCCCTCGGCTCGCCCCGACCTTCCCCATCCGGCGGCGGCCGGCGGTGGCTTCCTGCTCGCGCGGGTCGCTGGACGCGGGCGGCGCGGCCGTGGCCCGCGGCTCTACACGGCAGCCAGCCGGGCGGGCGCCGTCAGCCACGGTGCTGCGCTCGCCGCCGCAGCGGCGCGGCTCCTGGGCGGCGGCCGGCGGGGGCCAAGCGAGGACGCGAGGTGGGCGGGCGAGCAGGTGCCGGCGGCCGCAGCACGCAGCGCTGCGAAGCTCTTGGGGCAGGGCAGCAGGCGACACCGTGACAGGAAGCAGGAAGGTGATTTTTTAACTGTAAAACAGCTTGAGTACAAGTACAACAGTCCGTGATGCGTGATTGTTTTTTATTTATGGTACATTTCAATTTTTAGATCTTCAGTCATCAGCAGCGCTGGTCATCAGTATGTCGAAAAGAACTTTGATAAATTATTATTCAAGTTCAAGTCAGGCTGGTTCAAGTGGCAACAGCTCAACTCCACGTACTAATGAGAGCACGAATCAACCAAAGAAACCGAGGGAAGAATTTAGTCATTCAATCCTAATTGCTGACCCTGGACAACGCAAACCAATTGATTGTTATGAACCAGCAATTAGAGACCAATTAAAGAGAGCATATGTTTTGAGTGGTCGAACCCAACCTCATGAATTTACATTTCCTTCTAAATGTATGTTTGGTCAATGGAGATCATTTCAAAAGACTTGGTTTGATGAATTTGATTGGCTAGAGTATAGTGAGTCCAAGGATGCTGCTTATTGCTTATATTGCTATCTTTTCTTTAATTCGGGAAAGGCCGAAAAATTTGGGAGTTCTGTCTTTGCACATCAAGGTTATACGAATTGGAAGAATGCTAAGGATACTTTTCATAAGCACAGTGCTTCCAAGGCTCATACGGAGGCTAGACTGAAGTGTGATGATTTTATGAACCAAAGGACAAGTGTGGGTCGAAGAATAGTTGAGGTAAGCACGGAGGAAGAAAAACGATATGAGATTCGTCTGACATCATCTTTAGATGTTGCAAGATTTCTCATATATCAAGGGCAACCTTTTCGTGGAGACGATGAGAGTTCTACTTCCCTCAACAAGGGTATGTTCAGAGAGATGGTTGATTGGTATAAAGATAAGGTAGATATAGTCAATGATGCATATGAAAAAGGTTCTTGCCAGATGATATCTCCTAATATACAAAAGGATTTTGCAAAAGCTTGTGCAGGGGAAGTCACAGCTGTTAGTATGGAAGAGATTCAAGGTAGAAAATTCTCAGTGCTTATTGATGAGTCCCGGGATGTATCAATAAAAGAGCAAATGGCAGTGATTCTACGGTTAGTACTCTATAATTGCAATTTTGTGCACATATTTTATTACAATTATTTCTACAATTATACTAACACATAAACAAATGTAGGTTTGTGAATGATAAAGGGCAAGTGGTGGAGAGATTTCTTGGACTTCAGCATGTTCAGAGTTGTACAGCTATTGCATTGAAAGAAGCTTTGGTTGATATGCTTTCAAGTCATAATTTGTCTATCTCTATGCTTCGTGGGCAAGGGTATGATGGAGCTTCTAATATGAGAGGTGAATTTAATGGGGTGCAGAAATTGATTCGTGATGAAAATCCTTATGCTTTCTATGTGCATTGTTTTGCCCATCAATTACAATTAGTGGTTGTTGCTGTTTCCACTTCTAGTGCAGACATTGCAGATTTCTTTAACTATGTTCCTTTAATAGTCAGCAATGTGGGTGCATCTTGTATGAGAAAAGATGCCTTGCTTGCAAAGCATCAGGATGTGTTGCTAGAAAAGATTGAGAAGGGTGAGATTATGACTGGAAAAGGTTTAAATCAAGAAAGTAGCCTAGCTAGGCCAGGAGATACAAGATGGGGTTCACATCTTAAAACTTTGCTTCGCATTTTGGTGATGTGGGAGGCTATCATAGATGTGCTTGAGATAGTGAAAAAAGATTCTATTAAACCAAGAAATAATGGTGGAGCTTTAGGTTTAATTTAAAAAATGGAGAGCTTTGATTTTGTGTTCATCCTGCATTTGATGATACAATTGTTGAGCATGACAGATATTTTGTCACAAGCTTTGCAAAGGAAGGATCAAGACATAGTTGAAGCAATGCATTTGATCTCAGATGTGAAAGATAGCTTGCAGGATATGAGGGAAAATGGATGGGAGCCATTACTCAAAAGAGTGATAACATTCTGTGAGAAGAATGAGATTGAAGTGCCAGATATGGATAAGGAAATAAATGTTAGAGGGACACCTAGAAGAAGGAAGCAAAAGGTAACAAATATGCATTACTATCATGTTGAGCTTTTTCTGGTCGCCATTGATGCCCTCTTGACTGAGATGAATCATCGGTTCAGTGAAACTAGTTCAGAATTATTAGTATGCATGGCTGCTTTTAACCCAAGGGACTCCTTCTCTAATTTTGATGTGAAGAAACTTGTGAGGCTTGCTGAAATTTATGCCGATGATTTTGATATTGGTGAACTTGCTGTTTTGCCAAATCATCTTACACAATTTGTCAACCGTGCTAGAAGAACTCCAGACTTTCTTGGATGCACTGAGCTTGGAAAAGTTGCTGAAATTATGGTCAAGACTAACATGCACACATCTTATAAATTGGTTTATCGTCTCATTGAGCTAATCTTGATACTACCGGTGGCAACAGCTTCAGTTGAGAGGATATTTTCAGCCTTGAACATTATAAAGACAGATTTGCGTAATAAAATGGGTGATGAATGGCTCAATGACTTGATGATAGGCTATACTGAGAAGGAGATATTTAGAAAGATTGATAATGAAAAGATCAAAAAACGGTTTCAAGAGATGAAAAAGCGACGTATGTTATTGCCTAAAAAAGTAGTGGTACGCTCTATTCTCTTCTAAATTTATAATTTGGAGGTCTATATATCAATATATGTATGACTAATCGATTATGTCTATTTTGTGTAGGTTGCTACTTCGGAGGAATAATGGGGGGGGGGGGGATTTATTAGTTTCACAATTGGTCCTTTCGGTATGAATGAACTTCATCTTTTTTTTTCATGCTGTATTTTGTGAATTTCGTCTTTGGTCGACGTTTTCAATATAATATTAATTCAAGCTATTATATATACGCCTATTGTGTGGGGCCATAGTAGAGATAAATCGTCGTAGACTTTTGTTCAGCCCGACCTAAATTTTTTTCTGGCTTCGTCGCTGAATTGGCCCAATAAGTAAAAGAGTTTTAGCCCTTCCTAATCTATGTAATTATAGATAAAAAATTAAGGGAGGGCTAAGGGGGGGCTTCACGTACCTGGAATCGGTAGCCCGGGCTGGAGCCCGGCTTGACCGGCCGGTAGCTCCGTCGCTGGGACAAGGCAACATCAAAGATTTATTAACACTCGAGATCCACCCAAAATCTAACTTGCTGTTAAAAAACAAGAATTGGTCTTTCATATGCATCGGACCTGACCAAAATTGTGAGTCTCCTGGTTTCATACTAACCTGAGTAATGGCTTTACTGTGTAAATATTTTCTCTTAGGTAAATCTTGACATAGTCTATTCTCACCCAGTAACATAAAAAGCCATTTGCTAAGCAAACACCCATTCTGAATTTTCAAATTCAAAATTCCTAGCTCCCGCCCCTATTCTTTGGTGTATAAACACAACCAGAATTTTCTACTTCTCCTAAAGAGGTGGGATTCTCCTAGGGTTTTAGTATTCAAATTTTAGTATAAACTTTCCCTACCAAATACCTCCTAGTGATGATTCCCATGTGCTATGACTAGTGGTAGTGTTTTACTACTACTTAGAAACACTAAGAGAATTCCACCATTTTTGTAGAGAAAGAATACTCCAGTTGGCCAACCGATTCATCAGCAAGATGAAAAGAATGCCTTTATTCACATCCATCTGGAGGAGACCGTATACTACCAAGAACCATCAACCTTCGTCGACCCTACCGCCCCTAACTATGTCTATCTCCTGCAGAAATCTATGTATGGTATCTCAAGCTTGGAACTAGTGCTTCGCCGAGGACATCTACATCATCAGTTTAATTGCTTCCAAGTCGGATGCGTCTCTCTTTGTTTGCATAGATGGATACCATATCACCTACCTACTGCTCTACTACGTCAATGACATCATCCTCACGGTGTCATCCTCGGCACTGCTCATGCATATCACTAGTTCTCCATGACCAACATTGGGGATATGCACCACTTCCTCGGCATCTCAGTGATGTGCTCCAACGACGGCCTCTTCCTGTCATAGAGCTAGTACGTTGTTGACCTCCTTCAGTGTCCCAGGATATGGACCAGCGCCACTCGACTGTGATGCCAGTGGACATGCAGTCGGCCTCAAAAGTTGCCACCATGGTGACCTCTCGGAGTACCAGAGCCTCACTGGTGCACTCCAACACCTCATTCTGATGTGACTAAACTTGTCGTATGCAGTTCAGCTGGTCCGTCAGTTCATGCATGATCTTCACGAGCTTCATCTCGCGTCGATCAAGCAGATCCTCCGATTTGTGAAGGGCATCCTCTCTGTGAGCCTTCACATTAGTGTTAGACTAGTTATCTCCCTAACTGCATACTCCAACGCCGACTAGACTGACTGCTAGGAGTCGCGGCATTCCACTTTTAACTTTTGCATCTTCCTCGGCAACAACCTAGTGTGCTGGTCTATTCTAAGTGCCAGACTAGAGTCTCCCACTCAAGCGCAGAAGCGAAGTATCGTGTGATCGACCACGTGCGTTGCTGAGTGCTGCTGGCTGCGGCAAGTCCTTCTAGAGATCCACCTCTCGATCCCATCACAAGGATTGTCTACATGGGACAACATGAGTGGTATCTACATGACGGCCAACCCCCTTCATCATCGATGAATGAAGCATATCGAGATTGACATCCACTTCGCTTGTGAAAAGGTCATCTTGGGCCGTGTCGGTGTCCTCCATGTTCCCTTGGCGCACCAATTTGCAGACATGATGGCGAGAGATTACCTATACAACTATTTACTGACTTTAGATTCAATGTGTGCAACCGTGACCCTAGAGCTACAACTGTGGGTAAATAGTATGAATTATGTATAGCTGATATTAGTTTTCGACCCCGGCAAAGCGTATCGCGCATAGAGAATCATAAGGGTAGCACACGGGACATAGATTTATGCTAGTTTAGGTACGTGGTACCCTATGTCCAGTTTAGAGTAGATAACTTTATCTCCCATGCTTGAGTTTATAAGGGGTTGCTGAGTATTGTGAAGGTACCGACCGGGAGCTCCCTACCCCGCTTTATATACACCGGGAGTAGGGTTACATCGACGGCCATCGGTTCCTAGTTAGTTACAAGGAAATAACAAGAGAATGACTATCGTATCCCACAGAAGTCAGTGTCTAATCTCCTCGCGCTAGGTTACTTAACCACCACATCTGATGACATACCCTAGCTCAGGTGTGCCTCATGTTCGCCAGCCTCGACCTATACCAATGGTAGTGGGCCTATATACATTATTATACCAACACGTGTACTATTACAAATGGCTATGTATACAAAAGAATTTTAGCTAGCATAAATTATACACGTGTGCTATTTATTTATTTATACAATAGCGACCAATCCATTATCCCCACTTGATTTATGATTTACAATAACAACCAATCCATTATCCTCGCTTGATTTACAATAACAACTCAGATAAAGAATTTTAGCTAGCATATATTATACACGTGTACTGTTTATTTATTTATTTATTTATACCTACTCCCTCAATCCTGAAACATATAGTCATTATCAGACAAAATAAGGGAGAGTGCAATAAATACATGCACCCCTCATTTATAATTTACTAATCTATTAAAATAAGGGTGGACTTCTCAGTTTCCACGTACAAAAATGCATGTACCCCTCATTTAATTTACTAAACGTACCCCTCATTTAATTTACTAAATCCAAGTACTGAATAACATATTTGTATTTAGTAAACAATATCTTTTTTTCCCAAATTCCTTATATTTTAGGACAAATTTCAAAGAAAATTACGCATGTATCCCTATTTATTGAAGGTAAACTATGATAATTAAGGAATAAATCCCTCATTAAAAGGAATGTATGGAGGCATGCAAATCATAATTTCAAGTTGATATGACAAAATTTATGGTTTCTCCTACAACTAAAAAGAACAAAGTGTGGACATTTTTGGTGCGACATTTATTTTGGTTCGTCCGTCTACCCACGCCTGCGATCCCTCGACGTCTTAATCACTGATTGATCGTGCCATTCTCCTTGATTGAATATTGTCTGTCATGTGATAGAGGAATCATGACAAAATAGGAAGTAGAAAATTATTGTGCTATCCATATATGCATTGCATGTTTGCATGCACCAGCATACATGGCAACGAGTAAAAGGAAAGAGAATTAACACAGAAGGAAAGAGAATTAAGACAAAAGAAACCTCTTTGCATTTCTGAGAACCTTGCCAAATCTACCTACATTTAATTACTTTCCCTCTTTACATTTGCAAAAGGGATAGCTTTTTCCTCTTTTCATTTGGTTTCACGCTCACGTGTTCCATCGCCCTCACTTGCTGTTTCTTGCGTGAACCATAGTGGATGTCATCTGTCTTCCATGGCTCAGCCTCCCAATCCTAAGAGAAGGTCCCTACCTCTCCCTGACTGAAGATCTGGCCTACCAGAGGATCTCCTCGAGTCCATCGGGCAGCGTCTGGCGTCAGGCCACGACGCGGCGTCCTTCCGATCCGCTTGCTCCCCATGGCGTGCCGCCATCCCGTTCACGACCTTCAGGCCGCTCCTGCTGCTCCCGTTCGACCCCGACTCGAACCACGTCAGCTTCTACTGCGTCCCGGAGAAGAAAGTCTAGTCCAAGACGCTGCCCGACGTGCGCGGCAAGGTGGCATGCGGCTCCTCGTGTGGGTGACTGGTGCTCATGGACGAGGCGGCGTCCGTGACGCTGCTGAATCCATTCGCCGGTGCCCGTGCCCCCGCGTTGAGCTCCTGCCAGCAGGCGAACACGTCGCGGCGGCGTCCTCATCGTAACGCGTGTCTAGGGTCCACGGCCGGTGGGTCCTCCATCCCACCAACGGCTACGGGGCGCGGATGCCGCAGGCAGAGCCATCAAGCTAGAAGACATGAGGGACGTGTTCTTCCGTGAGATCGTGCTCTCGGCGCCGCCTGACGCCGCCGACCGCGAGTGTGTGGCCATGGCCATGCTTGAGTGCTCCACGGAGGCCGCGTTCTGCCGGGTTGGAGTCGACAGCGCATGGACGCTGCTCGACACCAAACTGGAGTTCTCGTGGGGTCCATCGTCCACTGCCAAGACAAGTTCGTGGCGATCGACTGCACTGGAGAAATCTTCGTCTGCAGCAGCAACGCCGCCGTCGCTACTCCAACCGCGACGCTGCTGCCATCGCTGTCGCTACCTGCGGGGCTCTACCACTGCAGCTACCTAGAATCAAACCTACATCTATACTCTTGTCTCCTCCCTTGCCTCATTCCTTGCCCTCTCCTACTCTAACGTCATCCGTCTCTCCAATCCCCATTTGTTAAGCCCAACATCGATCGGGTTACAAATACCGTGTTGTCTAGCAAACTCACATCTTTTCTTTGTGATGTTTAACGAATAGGTTGTTGTAGTCAGGTCCATATCTCCTCTTTCGTGCAATTACTTGCCTCTTCTTCAGTTCATCCAAGAACTTAGCTTGACCATCATAACATTCCCACCTGCATTTCCTAGTGCTCTATTGAAACGAAAAATTATATCATATATGTCTTAGCAAAAGAAACAAAATACGATTTCATGTTTACCACAAAAATAACCAACCTCATCATACTCAACCATATGGCCACAATAATGGCCTATTCCAAGCTCCGAAGGGACTAGGCCATAGTTGGATTTAACACCACATTCGCACATGATAGGAGGTGCTTTGTAAATTACCCTTTCTTTCTTCTTTTTCCTTAACCTTTTGCGGTTTTTCCGGCCATTGGTTCTTAGGACCATACAACCACTCCTGGAAACGACACTTCGCCATTGAAAACACCTAAATAAGTAGACATTAGTACATGAACACATATAGCTCAACATTTCAACACATACACTTTGCACTTACTTCATGCTTGTTTGGACACACAAACTCCAACATATTCTCAGGGTTTATCACAGCTCGATCTCCACAATCGCATAGAGGAGGTTCCTCGAGTTGTCTAATTGTGGCTAGGTGCTTCTCCTTAGCCGTCATTGGCGGAGGGTTAGGGGGGGTGGAACCCACTGCTTGAAGTGCTCACGTGGATGTCTCCCTCTAAACCAATCGTTGAAAAGGAGGTACCTATGATCAAACTTGTCTGCACCGTCGATCCACTGAAAGAAAAAGCACCTCTCATGGTCCTACATAACGAGATTGCAACAAAATATTAGTAGCATGCTTACACAAATAAAAGAAAAAGGATAGTGGAAACAATTTCTTACATTAAAACGACTTCATGTGTAGAAGCAACTCGCCGCTGTGTCCCGATGTTTCGATTGAAAAACATGGGCCGGGAAACCACAGTCACAGTTAGGGACAGGGAGGTCAGGAGGAACGAGGGCATCTTTGCTAGACGCGTCGGGGTATAATTCTCGAGGACGACCTCGTTTTTGCCAAAACTCCTCCCGAAACATTTCTTGCATCTAACAAAATGGATGTAATTTAACAAACAAAACTCAAAACATCACAAATAAATTTCAATGCGAACCATAACTACTATACAACCAATTTCGTTCTAAGAACCGAAAGCAATTAACATTAAACTCTAAACCTAGGATTTTCCATTTGATGCACAACAATGAACCCATAACATAACTACATGCGCCTAGGTTTGCTAGCTTTTCCATGCTTTGGCATCATCCTACGGTTGTATAATACATATATTGAGGGATAGAATGAAAACCTAAGTGATGACGATTCTTAAGTTCAAAAATCCGAATCGATGTGAAAAAAACTAGGAGGGGAGCGAGGATACCTTGCTCTCGAAGATCTACGGATCAAATCAAAGTTTCCAAGGTCCAATATGTCAATTCGTGAGGTAGGGTGAAGTGGGGAGAGAAAAAACCCGAGAGAGAGGAGAAAGAAGAGGAAGAACGCTCGGGCAAGAAGGTTGGGCCAGGGTTAAAATAAAGGCTCGGCGCCAGTCAACCTGGCGCCGAGCTTCCTACCATGTCACCTTCCACGTTCGCTTCGAGCCCAGGAGCTCGGCGCTAGGCACGCTGGCGCCGAGACGTGTTAGCTCGGCGCCAGCATCAATGGCGCCGAGCTAAGGGTCCATATTCTGAAATCTTTCCTCCAGGGGTCTATTTATGAGAAACTTTTAAAAAAAGGGCTAAAAAGTTAAAAAATTCGGTCATGGGGGTGCAAAATGAGATCTAGTATGTACGTACTATACGTGTCCGTCTTTGGTGCATGAAATCAGGCCCAAGGAGCACATGCGGTACAGGAGAGGGTTAGAACTAGTGTAGGAATATCTCGGGAATATGCTTGAGTGGTTAGAGGGCAAGATTGTAATGTACGAAATTAGCAAGTGGCGCCCTATAAAAGGAGAAGGTGTCCTATGCAAAGTTTTTGATTGGTGAGTACATTTGTGGAACCCTAATGAGCTTGGGCCCACCTTCCTCTTCTCATACCTTCGCCCAGAGCAATCGGCTGGGTGAAGGCCTTCCGTATACTACTTGCTGGAAACCCCGAGTTTTCCAATAGTGGCGCCCACTGCGTGTTGGCCAAGCAAAACTCACAATAGCAAGGAAGAGAGCAGCCTCCACAACGGCATTGAGGGACCCCACACCAAGGAGAAGACCAAGGCACAGCGGCCGAAGCACCAACGCCACTGCCGCAGCAGACCAAGCCACGGAAGAGCCGATCGTCAAAGACCAGCCTCTGGCTTCCGATGATCAGCAGATCCTAGACCCAACTCCAGAGCAAGGGCTTCAACAGTTGCAGGCTTAGCTTCAAACCATGCAGCAAGAAAGAGACAGGGTCACAATGGCCTTCGCTGCAAGTCAGCGAGCGATCCAAGCATCAGCTCAGGCAGCAAAAATCAGGCAACAGCTAGTCGTCCTATAGACAGAGATACAAAGTATGCAGCCTTCGTAACCGATCTTCAACACATATAATCAGCTTCACTTAGCGAACCAAAGCCAACCCAACCCCCCACCACGCACTACAGCTCAACCAACCTTTGGCACACCTTACACCTCGCCACAAGTACACAGAACCACCAACCCCAAATCTCCCCTATCCGAAGGCATCCAAAACTCACCTTGGCCCACCGCTTATAAACCCATCACTCTCCCAAAATTCAATGGGAGGTCAGATCCACGACAGTTCATCATGAGCTTTGAGGCGGCTGTGGCCTCCGCTGATGGAAATGACATGGTCCTTGCCAAGTCTTTTGTCATTGCAGCCGAAGGCAACGCACTAGCCTGGTACTCAATGCTAAAGCCAAGCTCCGTGTACTCATGGGAGGTCCTCCGCGACAAAATCCTAGCAAATTTCAAAGGATTCACAAATGAATCTTTAACTTCAATGGATCTGTTCCAATGCAAGCAAAACCAAGGAGAAGCGCTGAAAGACTACTTCTAAAAGTTTGTACAAATGAAGGCAAAGGCATCAAATGTAAGGGAGAGTGCAATAAATACATGCACCCCTCATTTATAATTTACTAATCTATTAAAATAAGGGTGGACTTCTCAGTTTCCACGTACAAAAATGCATGTACCCCTCATTTAATTTACTAAATGTACCCCTCATTTAATTTACTAAATCCAAGTACTGAATAACATATTTGTATTTAGTAAACAATATCTTTTTTTCCAAATTCCTTATATTTTAGGACAAATTTCAAAGAAAATTACACATGTATCCCTATTTATTGAAGGTAAACTATGATAATTAAGGAATAAATCCCTCATTAAAAGGAATGTATGGAGGCATGCAAATCATAATTTCAAGTTGATATGACAAATTTATGGTTTCTCCTACAACTAAAAAGAACAAAGTGTGGACATTTTTGGTGCGACATTTATTTTGGTTCGTGCGTCTACCCATACCTGCGATCCCTCGACATCTTAATCACTGATTGGTCGTGCCATTCTTCTTGATTGAATATTGTCTGTCATATGATAGAGGAATCATGACAAAATAGGAAGTAGAAAATTATTGTGCTATCCATATATGCATTGCATGTTTGCATGCACCAGCATACATGGCAACGAGCAAAAGGAAAGAGAATTAACACAGAAGGAAAGAGAATTAAGACAAAAGAAACCTCTTTACATTTCCGAGAACCTTGCCAAATCTGCCTACATTTAATTACTTTCCCTCTTTGCATTTGCAAAAGGGACAGCTTTTTCCTCTTTTCATTTGGTTTCACGCTCACGTGTTCCATCGCCCTCGCTTGATGTTTCTTGCGTGAACCAAAATTGATGTCATCTGTCTTCCATGGCTTAGCCTCCCAATCCTAAGAGAAGGTCCCTACCTCTCCCTGACTGAAGATCTGGCCTACCAGAGGATCTCCTCGAGTCCATTGGGCAGCGTCTGGCGTCAGGCCATGACGCGGCGTCCTTTCGATCCGCTTGCTCCCCATGGCGTGCCGCCATCCTGTTCGCAACCTTCAGGCCGCTCCTGCTGCTCCCGTTCGACCCCGACTCGAACCACGTCAGCTTCTACTGCGTCCCGGAGAAGAAAGTCTAGTCCAAGACGCTGCCCGACGTGCGCGGCAAGGTGGCGTGCGGCTCCTCGTGTGGGTGACTGGCGCTCATGGACGAGGTGGTGTCCGTGACGCTGCTGAATCCATTCGCCGGTGCCCGTGCCCCCGCGTTGAGCTCCCGCCAGCAGGCGAACACGTCGCGGCGGCGTCCTCATCGGAATGCGTGTCTAGGGTCCACAGCCGGTGGGTCCTCCATCCCACCAACGGCTACGGGGGTGCAGATGCCGCAGGCAGAGCCATGAAGCTAGAAGACATGAGGGACGTGTTCTTCCGTGAGATCGTGCTCTCGGCGCCGCCTGATGCCGCCGACCGCGAGTGCGTGGCCATGGCCATGCTTGAGTGCTCCACGGAGGCCGCGTTCTGCCGGGTTGGAGTCGACAGCGCATGGACGTTGCTCGACACCAAACTAGAGTTCTCGTGGGGTCCATCATCCACTGCCAAGACAAGTTCGTGGCGATCGACTGCACTAGAGAAATCTTCGTCTGCAGTAGCAACGCCGCCGTCGTTACTCCAACCGCGACGCTGCTGCCATCGCTGTCACCACCTGCGGGGCTCTACCACTGCAGCTACCTAGAATCAAACGGTGAGCTGCACATTATGGGTGCCATGGTGAGCACGTTCCACGAGACACAGAGCTTCACCTACAACAGCGCGATCTACAAGTGCAACCTCCACGACCGTACGCCGGAGTGGTCCTGGGTGAGGGACATCGGTGATCAGACACTATTCGTGTCTAAACATTTCAATGAAAGCTTTAGTGGAACAAGTATATCCATGTACAAGGAGAAGAAAATTTACATGTCTGAGCCATTGTATGGGGATCCATACGATTTGGTCCATCGACTGGAGATTGTTGATATTGCTATCGGCGCATCCAAAGTGAAGCCCGTCTAGGAAAAGGTGTAGGGTTTCGAGGCTCTAGGTTGGATTCGACCCAATCTCTGGAAGCCCTAGAGTTTGTGAGCCTGTGACGCCGCGCACTCCGTGACTGTGTTAAATTCATAAACTTTGCTTTTTGGATTAAATATCAATTTAACGTTGGTATTTAATTTAACAGTATTGTTATCTTATCGTGCGATCCGTGTGTTTTTAGTATAAATTTTTAGTTATCCCGTAGCAACGCACGGGCACGCTACCTAGTCAAGAGCTAAAACTTCATGTTTTTTTGGAATAATTTTTGAATCACAAAATATAGTTTTTTTTACGGAGGAAGTAACATACCATAGAGTTTTTTTTTTGCGAATTACACAAGTTTAGAAACACACCAGCTACCAACCAAATTTAAATATGCCCCACCACTGCCGGTGGATATACAAAAATATCGGTACGGCAGCCATTATTCGTGTGGAGGCCAGGTGGCCGGGGCCATTCGCTGGCAATATTATTGGACGTGCTTGAATTGCTACTGTAACAACCCGGGTTTTTGGAGAAGCCAAAAATACGAACTTTTTAAAATTTTTCCTGCAATATGTGAAGCATGTAGATGCTAGGTCAAACAAAGAATAATTTATAAATAAATTGTTGCATACATATAGTATTGCTTGTAGGAGTTTGTTGGGGTTCCTTAGTTGGTTTAAGGTTTTGTGTTGGAGAGCACAACCCATAGCAACCTCCTTGTGATCCTTGCGGGATTATTTCGAGTCTTCCGTGAATCTCTCTCTATAATCCCGAACTCCACTAGAACCTGGACTTGCCATTTATATTTGTGCCAACCATTGGACCGGAGTCCCTAAACCCTAAGACCCCTAGTAGACCACCACGATGAGTAAGCATGTAGTTAATACATGCGGGTACACACATATAAGACCTAGGAGTAGGAGATCAAAGGAAAAGACCCTCTTCTCTAGTCACCAGTGGAAATCATCTCGAGCCCCCTCTTGGAGCTCACATCTCAAGTGCCATCAATACCCCTTTCTTGAAATTCCTATTCAAACTCCACGCAGATCTCCCCGAATTTCCCCCCAAATTCTTCCTTCGAGTCTTTCCGAATATCCCCTGAAAAATTCCCATCCGAACACTCGTGGAAATTTCGTCTTGAGTTCATATGAATCTCTCCGAAAGATTCCTCGAACACCGCTTTATATTTCACCTTGGAAATCCTTCGCAAGATGTGGTGAATTCTTCTCAAATCCAAATTCAAAACCATTTAAACATAAATTGGAAAATCTATTCCCTTCTCTCTTCTCTCCCCTCACGCCTTGGCCCGGCCCAACACTCCCTCTCTTCCCCTTCTTTCTCTTTTCCTGCACAGGCCCAGCCAGCCTCTGCCACTTGAGTCGTGGCCCAGCCTGCCTCGCCAGCCCGCTCGCCCTTCTCTCCCTCGGCCCAGCTCACCACTCCTCCCTTCTGGCCCGCTCGCGCGCGCGTGGCCTGCTTGGCCCAACCGGCGCAGCAGCCCCGCCTGCCCCTCTCTCCTCCCTTCGGCCCGCTCGCACGCGCACGGCCAAGCGGCCAGCAAGATTGGCCCAGCTACCCCCCTTACGGCCGCCCTTCTCACCCCCTCCTTGCCCAGCCGGCCCAAGACACGCCGCACGCCCTTCCAGAACCCTAGGCAGAGCGCGCCGCGACCCCGCTCCCATGCCGCCGCCGCTCGCCCGCTGCGAGCTTGCGTGCGCGCAACGCCAAGCTCCGCACCCCCGCTCGATGCACGCCGCGTGCCCCTTCTCTGCACGGAAGCCGAGGATCGTCGTCCACAGTGCCTGGAGCCCTAGCCGCTCGCCCTTTAAAATGCCACAACCGGCCGCCCCTCTTCCTCTTCCTCCAAGCCGCCGCTCGCCTCTCCATGTTCCGCAACCCCGCCGCCGGCACATCACCATGCCGTTCCACCCACCACAGCCGGCCTCGCCACCACCACAGTCTCGCCAAGCCAACGACGGCGCACGCGCTCACCGTCCTCCACCTCGAGCCCGCGCTGCCACCGGCGCCTCGCCACGGCAACGTCGTCCACAGCCACGCCGAGCTCGACCTCCACTGCGTCCGCAAGCTCCTTCTCCATCTATGGCGTCCACCACGCCGACCTCGCCACGACGCGTTCGCGAGGACCACCGATGGAGCCGCGACCGCGTCGAGCTTAGCCCCGTCCCCAAGCACCACGTCCATGACGAACCGCCGAAGCCACGTCCACACCCAACGTCATCCTCGCCGTTCGAACGGCAACCACGACGCCTCGCCTCAGCGTCCATGCTTCGTCGCCCTCCACGCCTCGCCTGCATCCTCGCCGAACGCTACGGCCATGTTGCCGCGCACGCCTTCGTCCACGACGCCCGGAACTACTGAAGCCGTCGCCCTTCCCGATCCCACAGCGCTCGCCGACTTTCGTCCACGACGCCCACGCATGCTGCATCGGCACCCTCTACTTCTGCCCGTACCATGAAATCGAGTCGAACCGCGACGTCGCCTTGTCTCGGTCACCTTCTGCACCATCCTCGGCTACCGCGGTCACCACCTCACTGAGCACCTCTTCATCCCCGTCGGGAGGCACGCCCCTGCTCGAGCTCCAAGCCTCCGGACAGCAGCAGCAGCCCTTCCTCGCTATGCACCACCGACCACTTCGCTAATGGACCGCAACATCATCCCGGCGTCGACCGTCGTCATCTTCTGTGACCGGCCTTTGAGCCGTGTAACTCTATGTGCAGGGAAGAAGCCGGCCCCTTGCGGCATCCTTCGCGAACCATGGCCAAGCTCTGTCCAACAGCTGCCACCTCTTCGGCAATCTATATCCTTCCCACTTTTGTGAACATGTGTTTATCTTTCATTCGCACATGACCATCATCTATGTATCATCTATCTATCCGTGATTAGTAAATGCCTGTGCCGACCATCGCCGCCGGTCTACTCCTTTGTCTCCATTTCCCCTCATGACGATCTATCTATTATGCGTGTCTATCTCTTGTACCTCGAATTCTTTTCCCAAGTGCTTCGATTAGGTGCTACATCTTCGTCGCCCGATCACCCGGATGAGCCGAAACCGTTGGACGACCATAGGTGCGACCAACTACAAGCTCCGCCAAGATCACGATGCCGAGCAATGCGGGTCACGTTCTTTCACTTCGACAAACCTCGGTGAGCCACCATTGTGTCCCTCTTTCCAACCCCGATGTTGCTTACCGGCCATGGCGTTCCAACCATGGAACGCGTAGACCGAGGCCACCTCCGGCCTTTGGACACACAAGCACACACACACACACACACGTGACTAACCCAAGCCAAATCGAACCATCGGAGTTCCAAGAACGCCGGTGTGGTTGCCAACCACCATTGAAGCATTCTCTAAAGCCATGTCTTGTCCACCATGAACCACGCCCGAATGAGTCAAGCCTTGATCGCCGTCTCTGACGTTGTGACGGAGCTCTACCGCTCCTAGACACGCCCACACTCACTAGCACGAGACCGGACTTAGCCAAATGGATCCACGGTGTAGGAGACGCCGGAAAGGACTTGTCGCCTGTAAAACCCGTCGTGGCCAAGCCATGCCACGGCGAAGAGTTACCATGACCTCATCGTGAGCCCTGAAGCCGTAATTGGACCACGTGGTATTGATTGCCGCATCATGGACTGCAGGATTCCCTTTTTGGTTGCCTTGACGGTTCCGTGGAACCCTGTGCCCGTGTTTCACCACTGTCTGACTACCTCGAGTTACGAGAACATGCCGTCGAGATCTACCGGGACCCACACCAAAGGCCTTTTGAAGTAGTCTCATTGCACAACTCACGGACAAAGCCCTGACATACACCGCATGACCTAGCACCATGCCATCGTTGTATTGAGTCTGTTCCCGACATTCCGACTGCCTCGTTAAACGAGGGCGAGCCGTTGAGAAACCGTGTGATCCCTAGCATCGTACCGATGACAAGTGGAGTCTTTCCGATGTTTCGGTCGCCTTGCCTTGCAAGTGCATGCCGTTGAGGAGATATCATGACCCCGTCTACTACGAGCTGTACCCTCTGGACCATGAACCCTGGTCGTATGTCTTATCGAGACCATGGAAAGCCCCATCTCGCATCTTTCCTTATACGCATATCTACCTTGTTGGGCCCTATTCTTACGACCTATCTGTCCATGACTGTCTTACAGGATCTATCCATCACCTAGCTATGGAATGTGCTACTCCATAGTCATGTCGAGTTGTTGCGTCTTCGGTCGTGTTTGGTTCTTATCGCTGATTGTTGGTGTTGTTACTTGTGTGACGAGCCTTCGAGCCGGCTGAGGGATCGTACCTCGTTCGGATGTTACGATCGCGGGATCTGTCTCGCCGTGACCATGATGCCGAGTGTAACTCGGCCCCTCGCTTTTTAGTTGACTTCATAGTACCACGAGTGTTAGCTCCTACCTTCGGCCCTAGAACATGGTCGCGATGGATTCGATATCGATATCGATATCGATGCGGATATCACCCGCTCACATCGAGCCTTTCGCGACTTAGCCTGTGGGAGATGACCTGGGAGATAACAATCGTGGAATGATGGATGCCAACACATGTTGGTATAGCTTGTGGCCACGAGTTTGCCTCGCCATGACCATGGAGCTACGCCACTCATTTGCTTTTACTTGCCTCTTCGTGCACAAACTCCCGTATGCTTGTATCTTGTATGACCATCACATTTCTTTGATTCCCGCGGTGACAACCGCACTGCTATGAATTAGAGAGATGTCTTAGTGCCAGTGCACCTAAGTTGGGTACCCTACAAGTGGTTTGCGCACTTGGTGTTTGTCGCTTCCTTCCAATGCCTCGTCTTTCATCGTGGCGCGAGCGTTGGAAGAAGTAGACCTTGTCCCTTATTGTTCTTGCTCTTGTTGCACCATTAGCCCACTCTGTTCGATTCCGTCTTGCCCATGACGATTGGATCAAAGACCGGACTATTCCCTTTGGGTTAGCGAAGCTATGGTCTATGTCTTACCTTGGACCCGTGCGCGTTGACCCGATCGACCGTCTAAAACCATCTTTCCTGAAGATGTGTCTGAGAACATGACATGGATGTGCCTAGCTAACCCCCGCATCTTTTGCCATGTTGAGCGACTCTCTTCTCGGCTCCCGATGTTATTGTGTCATGTGGATCGAGGGAAACCGTTGATGTCCAATCTCTTTGCGCTACCGCTTTCTACCATAGCGGGCGAGCCGAAGTACGTTGGAGCCAAGTTACAATAGTGGTAATCGTTCTTGTCTGCTACTCGTGTCCAATGGTGACTTGCGGGATAAGGCTATAAGAGCCGAACCCCGTCGTTCTTCTTTCTTGGGGCCCGACTTCCAATCCCTGTCAATTCAATGATACCGGATCGAAGATCGTGAACCGTGGTGTTTGCTCTGGATAAGCTCTAGCTTAAACCGTTTATCGTAAAGCCATACTGGCTTGGCCATGACTTAAGCTTTTGCTCAGCATACCACCACTCGTGTTTCTTTGGCCCATGGATCGGACATCAGCCGAGAGGGCCAAGTCAATTCCTCTTTGTGTTCCTTTTGGGTCTTATCGCTTTTTTTTGGAACATTGTTTGTTCTCTCGCCTTGAGTGTGTTTTGGAGGTAATTGCCACGAGGACAACGTTGGATCGGAACCCGATGGAGAAGGAGAACGTGATCGACGATAGGACCCTAGGAAGAGTAGACCTTGCTGATCGACTACGTCAACTAACAAAGATTTGTACCACTACTACCTCGACATCGTAGGTGTCATGGCAGCACCCTCTTTTAGAGAATCCTATTAGACATTGCATAAATTCTAGAACTGCTAGCACTTTATAATTATTCCTTTGCTAGTATTTTGATGCATGCTACTACCTGAGCCATTATTACCCTGATGCAACCCACTCTACCACGTCACCCTGCTTTGCTCATTCGCTCGCTTATATATGCATACTTGCCTGCTTGCTTGCATATTACACCACTATACTTATTATTAACTCCACTTCGCATTATATAGGGGATGTGATGCTGGTGGTGAACCCCCTAGGAATGGTTTGGCTATGGGTGCCGGACTTGGTGGTGCGTGAGCGTGCTGCGTGTGTCTTGGGTGCGTGGAGAGTGAGGGTTGTGTCGACCGAGCTGGAATAACAACGAGCCTGGGGCGAGTCTTGCCATGTGGTGCTACCTGGGCACTTGGATATGTAATACCTGTGGTGGGTAAATGGTAATTGGAGGTGGCCTTGGGTATGAACCTGTGATGGGAGGAGCCCAGGGTGGAGGTGCTGTGGTGGCACGTAAAATGAAAACCCTGATAAAGATATTCTGGCTTGGTCAATCCCTAAGGACTTACTAGTACTCAGATTCACCGGGAATCCTTTACATCCCACTCG
Source organism: Miscanthus floridulus (assembly GCF_019320115.1). Taxonomy (NCBI): domain Eukaryota; kingdom Viridiplantae; phylum Streptophyta; class Magnoliopsida; order Poales; family Poaceae; genus Miscanthus; species Miscanthus floridulus. The sequence goes on from NC_089582.1 coordinate 10,826,397, forward strand.
CCCTATATGGTGCGGGACGGTCGGACTACTTGGTAGAGCGATGCCACTACTGCTAGGCGAACGTGTGCAAGGAGGTACGGGGCGCGCGGTTTTCCCCCACACCCTTCTAAGACTTCAGGAGGCCTTGTGGACCCGGCTCTTGACATCCGGAGGGCCTCGGCTCTGTCTACGACTCACAGTATCAGCCATCCCAGACTAGACTTGGGATGTTCTAGGGCTGAGAGGTAGGGTGGCATCGTTCTAGGCTAGCAAGTGGCCGGAATCTGCCTAGACGGGGCACTGTCGAGGATGGCTATCTTATGGGTATGTGAAACCTCTGCAGAGTGTATGATTGATCGATCGATACATATGCCGACTCATCGGCTATGGACCTTTCCTGGGCTTCACTTAAACTAGATAGGAGATGAATTCTTCTTTCCTCCCTCCAGGGTTGGGGTATTTTCCGGTCGTGAGCCTTGGGGGCTGTGCGCCGTTGAGACAAGGCCGAGAGGGAGTTGGCCTGTCGACCTGAGTGTGTGAGATGAGATATGGTGTGGTGTTGTGGAGATGGTTTGGGATGGATGGTTGGTGGATGGATATGGATGGTGTGGTGGTGAATGTGTTAAAAATTGGATATTATTATTATAATACAATTGTTATTTACTTCTCATGCGCTAAGAATGCAAACCACAGCCAAATATTAGGATCGCCAGATCCCTTGTTTATCTTTTTCCACTAAAGCTCATCGGTGCTGACCATGGCCTGCACACATCTGGCGGTGTGCAGATCTCCTGCTTCTCAGAGATGCTGACTTTAGAAGGATTAGGTCTCGTGCCTACGCTCAAGTTTGGTTCGGAGATGGAATCTACGCTGCACTACGCCAACTCTGATGATACCCATGAAGGAGGAGCCTTCACTCGATAGTCTTCCGCTAGATTAACTCTGTAATAGGTGTGTTCCCCAGTGATGTAATATCTTGTATTCTTGTAATCCTACGATGTATGACTGTGACATCGACTGAAATATGATAATATGATGAAATCAGTTCTTGGTTTTATCATATTAGAATTCATTCTGTGGATTTTCCCTTCAAGAAAAATTGAGGATGTTTCAGCTACCTACAACTACAGACAATAAAGCCACCAAGACGGCAAGACATGACTTGACCAGTGCATCTCGATCTCTCGAGACACTGCCCCTGTTGCGAGCTTCTTCCGATCCTCTACTAGCTTAGTCAGCTCTCAGCTGTTAGAGATAGATCAGAAAGAGGCTGGCCGGTGAGATTGAGCGAGATGGCGGAGACGGTGCTGAGCATGGCGAGGTCCATGCTGGGGAGCGCCATCAGCAAGGCCACCGCGACTGCCTCGGAAGAGATGAGCCTGCTCATGGGGGTGCAGAAGAAGATCTGGTACGTATGTACGATCCATCTGTCTTTGTCTCCGATCCGTTAGTTACTCTCGATCGACTAAGAGCATCTCGAAGAGTCTTTCTAAATCTCACTCTCTAAATCATTATTTAGAGAGTCATTTGCATAAAAATCATTTTATGCAAACCTCGTGCGGCCTGCTCCTCAACCGGAGGCCCGCTGGCGGCCCGACCTGCCAACCCCGTACGGCCGCGCCCCTAGCTCAGTCTCACCTCCCCGGCTCCTCATAACCCTATCTCATTTCCCCGTATCCCCAGTCGCCGTCCACCTTTCCCACACGCTCCACGAGCAGCATCGCCACTCTCGCCTTTGACTCACATCTCTTCTCTCCCTCGCTCCCTCTCTTCGTTCGCTGGCCAGGTGCGGCACCGTAGGCTCCCTACGTGCGTCGCACTCTCGCTCCTCCCCGTGTCCCGCCTAGCTCGCTCCTCCGTCCTTCCTTCCCCACTCCGCCGGTGAGGTACGCCGCCGTGGGCTCGGGGTTCATCACCTCCGCTCGCCGGTCGGGATCCAGATCCGACGACCGGCGTGCCGCTTGCCCCCTCTGTGGAGTGCCCCTACGGCCCTACCTCCTCTTGCTGCACGCAGCCAGATCCTCCTCGGTGGCGTCCACCGCCACCTCCCGCGGGCTGCCCCTGCCTCCTCCTGCCACGCGCGGGTGCACGGCCGCCGCCTCCAGCCGGATCTGCCTCGGGGACAAGCACGCTGACGGCCGCCACCACCTTCCACGGCTGCCCCTACGTCCCCTTCCCTCTCTCTGTGGGCCCCGGGCTGGCCCGGCACGCTGGACTAGCCGTGCTTCTCGGGCCGGGCCGGCCCGATAAATGGCCCAGCAGGCCGTGCCTGGGCCGTAGGTCAGCCACAGTGCCCGCCTCGGCACGGTCCGGTAGGCACGACGTGCCTTGCCGGCTCGAACTCCATCGGGCCGTGCCTGGCACGGGCCCGTGCCGTGCCGAGCCGGGCCGTCCCGTTGGACATCTATAATTTGGATGACCATTTAGAAAAGTTGTTAGAGGGTAGTTTTTTATCAAATTTTTATTCCTAGAATGTAGGAAGGATATGGAGAATCTCACGAAGATATGCTCTAATATACCTTTCAGGCTTTCACTAGCTATAGCTAAGTTGTTCCTTGGGTTGAATGAAGAAATTGGGCATGTTAGCGAGCGAGGCTAGTACCTACTGTAGTTTGTATTAGTAGGCAATCAAAATAAGGCAGTGTTGGGCGTGGCTCCAGGGGCTCCGGCTCCTCATGCCTCGGTCCTGTTAAACACTGTTGGTGACTATAGCGGCTCCCATCAAGGCTCTGGCTCTCTTGAGATTGCACTGCGAAACCAACAGAGCCGGAGGAGCTGTGATTTAGAGGCTTGGGCCACTCCTCCACAGTGTGCAAGGTTCCCTTGCTCAAGCTAGCTCTGGTCCGGCGCATGCATGCAGAAACGCACGAGCAGCAGAGACGTTTTCATCTAGTCGCTTGAATCAGTTCCTGTGCAATTGTGCATTTGTTCGAGTGATCAATATGTATTTTTAAGTGTAATATAAAAGTTGTGACAGTTCCAAAAGTTGGAAAATGATACATTTCTTCTTGAACCTAATTTGACCGGCAGGTTCATGAAAGATGAACTAGAAACTATGCAAGCGTTCTTGGTAGCCCCTGAAGTAACCAAGAAAAAAGATAAACTGGTGAAGGTCTGGGCAAAGCAAGTACGAGATCTGTCATATGACTTTGAGGATTGCCTTACCGAGTTCACAGTACATGTGGGAAGCCGAAGCCTGTCACAACAGATGATGAAGCTGAAAGACCGTCACCAGATTGCTGTCCAGATCCGCAATCCACTACTGGAAAACCGAGATTTGCCTAGTGTTTAATGGTTTGCCTAGTGCCAATCGTCGGACACTAGGCAAAGAGCTTGTTTGCCGAGTGTTAGACCCCGGAGCACTCGGCAAACCAAAGGCACTAGGCAAAATAACGATTTGCCGAGTGTCGACACTAGGCAAAGAAATCCACTCGGTAAATGACCATTTTGCCTAGTGTCAATACTAGGCATACCATCACACTCGGCAAAGGCTGCTGGAGGGCAACCGCCGTTACCATTTTGCCGAGTGTCTTCCGTTAACACTCGGCAAAATTAGAACTTTGCCTAGTGTCTCCGGACGACACTAGGCAAACCGGCCAGTTTGCCTAGTGTCTTACAGAGACACTAGGCAAAATTTTTTTTCTTGTTTTGATTTTAGCTTCCAATTTTTTCCTGTAGCTTTGCTACTATACCTTGACCAACATGTTGAAAGTTGGCACAATTTTATGAAATTTTGCTATATTTCTTTAGTTTATTTAATTTCTTTGAATTTTTTCGACAAATGCAAATTTGAACCGCAAGTGTGACGAATAATGGCAATTCATGAATGCAAAAATGATATTCATGTTAGTAAGTGTTAGTTGAGGCCGTATCCAGAAACAGACCAAAAATTTCACACATCTTCACGTCGAGACATGACCACGAACTTGCGAGCAAATAGTTTTTAAATTATATTAAATGAAAACGGAGTCTGAAATTCATGAAACTTGTCGACAAGTCAAGATATCGCATGCGGGTGCCATGATAAAAATTTAAAAAGATTTCGAGCACATCGTCACGTATGATGCTTAGAAACCCTAACATCTCCACGAGACATGATCACATGTGGAGATGTTAGGGTTTCTAAGCATCAAACGTGACGATGTGCTCGAAATCTTTTTAAATTTTTATCATGGCACCCGCATGCGATATCTTGACTTGTCGACAAGTTTCATGAATTTCAGACTCCGTTTTCATTTAATAGAATTTAAAAACTATTTGCTCGCAAGTTCGTGGTCATGTCTCGATGTGAAGATGTGTGAAATTTTTGGTCTGTTTCTGGATACGGCCTCAACTAACACTTACTAACATGAATATCATTTTTGCATTCATGAATTGCCATTATTCGACACACTTGCAGTTCAAATTTGCATTTGTCGAAAAAATTCAAAGAAATTAAATAAACTAAAGAAATATAGCAAAATTTCATAAAATTGTGCCAAGTTTCAACATGTAGTCTCATTTTATGTTGGGAGGCTCGATAAAAAGTTTGAAGACCAAAATTAAAAAAAAATAAATAAGTTTGCCTAGTGTGCCAGCTAGACACTAGGCAAACTGGCCTCTTTGCCTAGTGTCTCATGGAAGACACTAGGCAAACTTATTTTTTATAGTGTTTGCCTAGTGTTGGGTTATCGACACTCGGCAAAGTTAATTTTTTTTATTTCAAAAACTGGCTCAGCCTGTAGTACCGATGTACAGAATATATACTACACCTTCTGATTCAAGGAATCCTCTCTTCCCCTCTTCTCTCTCCTCTTCGCTCGATCCCTCTCTCCCGAAGCGACCGGGGCGACGGCGCGGGCGATCTCTGCGGTGGCCGGCCCTCGGCGCGGCGGCAGCCACCCTCCTCCCCCTCCATGCCCCTCCCCCCTCGCGGCACAAGGGCGGGGCGACGGCGCCCCCCCCCCCCCCCCCCCCACCGGGTGCTGCGCCGGTGCAGCGGGTCGCAGAGGCGCCACGCGCCGTCCCCCGCGCCGGCCGTCCCCAGCGACGGCGCGGGGCGAGCTGGCCTCGCCGTTGGCCACCGGCACTGCGCCGCGGCGCTGCCTCCTCACGCCGCTGCGTTTGCTCCTGTCATCGACGAAACCCTAGGCGCCTGGCCTCTTCCTCTCCGGCGCGGCGCAGGAAGCTCAGCTCGGCGGTCCGATTTGGCCGTACCTCACCCCTCCACCCGGGGTTCCGCAGCGGAGGCGGCAGCATCAGGTCATCCCCTTCTCCTCGCCTCTCTCCCACTGTATACAAGCCCAGCCACCAGGTACAGGTGACACTGTTTGACAAGTTCTCAAATTGGCAGCACATAGGTAGCCAGGCCATTGGGGACCTTCAGGTAACACAGTCAATGCAATGATGTAATTATTTGTCACTTAGATCATGTGGAAAAGGAAATTTATCTTGAAATGAGAAGGAATGTGTAGAGATTGATATCAAGTATGAAGGTTTCATCTCATGACAACAGAGTCAATTACGTCAGGTGATTGCTTATGGTTATGCAATTTTTTCTGCGGTAGATTTATGAGCGAAGTTCAGCTGCTAGAACAATGGTACATAATTATTCAGGATGTCCAGCAGTAATGACCATGCATTATTTCATTTGTTTTGTTTATTAAATTCAAAAGGCAGCTAACTCTTTATTGTTTGTTCCTATGTCTGTGAAGATTGTGAACCAAGAAAACAGGAATCTTCCTGAAGATTTGGATTACCACTTAGTGACAAATCTATCACTTGAAGCTTGTGAGAAACTTTCCAAAGTAAGTTCAGGATATGTACAAGAAACCTTATGAAAGATAGCCTGCAACTAAATGACAAGCATAGCAGTTCTCCATTCATTAAGAACATGTTTTCTGGGAGGTTTGCCTTGGGATATGTACATGAACCAAGCATTCTGCAGCTGCCCATTTTTTATGAACAATTTTTGACTTCTTCACATATCGGTTACTAATTATGAATTTCAACTTACTAGGCCATATCTTCTCTAAAACTTGCTGTCATGTGAAAGCACAAGGTCAAAGCAGACCATATAGAAGACTGGGGAGCTCCTGCCCGATGCATAGACTGGGGAGCTCCTGCCCGATGCTTCTATATAAGTTGCAGCAACAATGTAGTGCTCCATTCTGTATTCTGCTTTCACATGTTACCTATTGCTTGAGCCCTTACCTCTTTTATAATTTGTTTTAACAACTGGTAGCTTTCATTGTGATTTATGAAAACGTAGATGCTAGATCACCACACCGGATTCCATTGCAGCACCAGCAAAAATTATCTCTATATTTTTGGAGTTCCACTAAGCTAATATTAGTTACTATGTCATTTGCCTGTATAATGCAGCAGCAATGCAATGCATCATGGTGTCTTTTGCTTTCACCTATTCTAATAATAACTTCTAAAAAGCGGTTATCTTAGCATATAGACTTCTGCCTTACTGCCTATGGTGCCTTTTTAAAAAGCGACCACTTCGCAATTTAGGCCTGCATTTTACTGCCTGTATTTTACAGGGAAAAAATGCTTCTGTGTACGCATAATCTGGCTGGGAGGCATTAGATGCAACCAAAAATAGATGCTTGACTCAATATAGATCCATGGTGACAGTCCTAGCTATAGGCTCATGTGATTTGCAGTGATTGTGCGTTGGCGCTGGTTGAGTCATTATCAAGGTCCACTTTGTGAAGTTATATTGTTTCCAGTTTTTAGTGCGCTCACATTTACATTGTCTTATGTTGTTCCTATGCTCCATGTAGGTCTGAGTCATCTGGAGTTGAGGTTTGGGTGGGTTCTCTGCACCTAAATTCTCTAAGATTTGGTTAGTGCCTTCAAGCTTTCTCTCATCCTTTATTTTTTACTCTTGTGTGTGCTATTGTCAGCTTAGATGTTTATTCTTTCTTTCAATAGTTCTTCAGGACCAGGCTGTTTATTCTTTCTTTCAATAGTTCTTCCTCTACTGTGGGTACAAACAACAGCATGTAAAATGTAGAGTAGTAGTGAATTTCAAAACTCTCGTTCGAGATTCCTGTACTCATGCTCAGGTAACTGAATGATCTAATGTTTTGGAATTAATGATCTGCTCCCTTGTCCTACACTTCTAATGAAAAAATCTACGTGCTTTACTGCTGTGACAAAACTATTTACGCTAAATGATTTTTTTAATCTATACAGCACACATGCCTGCTGTGATTTTGAAAGGATAAATTTTCAAACTATAGTGCAATGTTTTCGTCCTGTTAGTTCCCTTCTTGGCAGAGAAGTTGGTACTGGCTAGCTGGTAAATGTCTCATTCCACAGATTTATCAAGTAGAAGTATTTTGTTAGTTACAATTTCTTATGAACATTGATTCATTAAGATCAGAGGTGCAGTGTCATTTTAATTGTATAATATACCTTTTTTTAGTTTGCAGTCCTACATTTATTGTGCCATTCATCATATGTTCCTCAACACACCCTTTTTTTAGTTTGCAGTCCTACATTTATTGTGCCAGTTCATCTTTTGGCTAAATATTTTTGTGCTTCGTTACTTGCAGTTTTTGGTTTAGGGTCCCTTTTCTTCTAGCATATATTAGTACTTCTTAGACTTTTAAAAATTCACACTTCTACATTTATAATAGAAAGCATACATCCCTACAAAAAATTATGTCAGCCTAAGTGTTAAAAACTATCATGTGTAAAAACAAAAAAAAGACCCATCATGACACCTTAATGACAAAATGCTGCTCTCTTCCTACCCAGCCTGCTACTGTACTTTGCCCCCCCACCCCCCTCCAAAAAAAGGGAGAAGATATAATTAACCTATTTCTTCCCTAACGTTTACTAATTCGTTATGTTCCTTCCTATAGCAGGTGACTGACGGCAACCAGCAAGATGCCTGCTCCAGCGTTTTCAAGACATGCGAATGGTTAGATTTCCAACGGCAAAGGCACCCGTCGTTCCCTTACCATATCCACCCTATGTATATAGGAACAGTCCCAGGCTAAAAAAAACCCAGGCTACTTAAAAAAATGACGCTCGAACTGATCTTTGTATATCATATCGCAGCTTCAGGTGCAAGTAGCCTACTATGGCTGTGTAATGGCACCGACTATGTACCAGCTGTTTACTTAACCACTCTCCGTTCATTCTTCAAAGAACTACATACATATGTTCGGATGTGAACTACTAAGTACCATGCTCAAACTGGTATTCTTGTGTCTTTTTCATACATCCAGCATATTTCCTCCGTCTTCGAAATGTTTCCTGGTGTCCCCCTACGTGCGCGAGGGCGCGCGCCTTCTACTAGTGTGATATATGTGAACATGTGGTTCTTATTTATGATTCATGTGATATATTTGTGGTGTTTGAATATGATTTATATTTGTGTCGCAAATGGAATAATCAAAAAAAAAATTCAGCTTCTGGTTACTTTGCCTAGTGTCAGGGGTCTGACACTAGGCAAAGGGGCCACACGTGGCACACCTAGGAACAGACTTTGCCTAGTGTCAGGAAACTGACACTAGGCAAAGTAAGCAGTTTGCCTAGTGTCGGAGGCCTAGCACTAGGCAAAGCTTGGCATATTTGCCTAGTGTAGGCGGTCTGACACTAGGCAAAGCTTAACATATTTGCCTAGTGTCGGACGCCTGGCACTAGGCAAACCTTGCATACTTTGCCGAGTGTCAGACCTCCGACACTAGGCAAAACATCCGTTACGATTTCCACCGTCAGTGGAATACTTTTGCCGAGTGGTGTCCTTGACACTAGGCAAACACTTTGCCGAGTGTTCGAGGTTTGACACTCGGCAAAGTGCTCTTTGCCTAGTCCGCCTCTGCCGACCCTTGTTTGCCTAGTGTGACACTAGGCAAACTGTTTGCCTAGTGTTTCTGGGCCTTTGCCTAGTGCCTGCGGCACTAGGCAAATTGCGCGATTCCAGTAGTGATCTCATGGCAAGAGTTGAAGAAGTGAGCAAGAGGAACACACGCTACCACTTAATCAAGACAGAGGCATCCAACACCACCATGGACGAGACGGAGTCCTACTTGGAAGATATTCGCAACCACTCGGCTAGCAACATCGATGAAGCACAGCTTGTAGGCTTTGATGAACCCAAGAAGAAGTTGCTTGAGATGATACAAGAAGTTCGTGCCGATGATGGACATGCACGTGTGATCTCAGTGGTCGGCATGGGAGGTTTGGGTAAAACTACTCTTGCCAGGAAGATATATGAAAGCAAGGAAGACATTGCAAAGAACTTCACATGCCGTGCATGGATCACTGTATCACAATCATTTTTGAAGATAGATCTTCTGAAAGATATGATTAGGCAACTGTTGGGCGATGAATCATTGAAGAGATGCTTGAAACGACTTGAAGGAAAGGGATTGCATGTAAATGACCTTGCCAGCTACCTCACACAAGGGCTAAAGGATAAAATGTATTTTGTTATTCTTGATGACTTGTGGACCATTGAAGCATGGAATTGGATTAATAAGTTTGCTTCTCTAAGCAACAAAAGCAAAGGTAGTCGGATCATAGTTACAACCCATGATGCTGCTATAGCAAAGGCATGCAGTTCTAATGACTCTCTTGTTAACCATCTTCAACCTCTAGAAATAGGTGATGCCAAAGAGTTGCTTCTCAGGAAGGCACAAAAAGATACCAAAGCCACCATGAGTGAGGGTTTGATGACAACAGTAGAACAGTTCACTACTGGAGGCCACGGCTTTGCCGAGTGTTTTTACACTGCTCGGCAAAGAGCCCTTTGCACTCGGCAAAGGCTTTGCCGAGTGTAGCACTCGGCAAAGTCCGCTCGGCAAAATTTTTCTCGGCAAGGGGTCTTTGCCGAGTGCTTTTTATCGGGGCACTCGGCAAAATAAAAAAAATTTGCCGAGTGCTTGGGGCGGCACTCGGCAAAATATTTTCGGCCGTTGTGGCGCGACCGTTAACGGTTATTTTGCCGAGTGGCCGACCCAGCACTCGGCAATTAAAAATTATTTTGCCGAGTGCCCCAGCCCAGGCACTCGGCAAAGTTTTTTTTTAAATTACTTTGCCGAGTGCCCCTGCCCAGGCACTCGGCAAAGTTTTTTTTATTTTTTTAAAATAATTTCTTTGCCGAGTGCCCCTGTTTAGGCACTCGGCAAAGAATTTCTGAATTTTTTTAAAAAAAAAATACTTTGCCGAGTGCCGCGGCGAGGCACTCGGCAAAGAAATTTTATATTTTTTTTTGAAAAATCTTTGCCGAGTGCCTTGCCCATGGCACTCGGCAAAGACCCCGAGAATTGCAAATTTTTTTTTACATTCCATTGTAACATCACAAGCACCAAAGTTCAACATCACAAGTTTATTATTACATCGAAAATATATATACATCAATCATCACATCTATATCACCAACATGCATTATATATCACAAGCACACGCATATTTAATAAATCCATCGAAAATCCATCACAAATGCACCAAAGTTCAACATCACAAGTTTATTATTACAAGTTCAACATCACAAGTTCAACATCCCTACTGCGGTGACGGAGACTGCAGGTGTGGCCCCCCGAACTGCGGCAGCACCTTGGAAACAATTTCAATAGAAGACATCGACTTCTGGCCTTCTTGCATTGGTTTAACCTCAATTGCTTCCATAGCAGCCTAGCAACAGAATGATACAAAAATTAGTATTGACTTTGGTACAGATTTCTAGCAGTATAGGAAAAATAACCTACAATAATACTTTACAGAGAACTAAAAAATGACCTTACTTTAGCCAAAATAGCCTCAAACATTGTTTCAAGCATGTATGAAGTTAAACTCAAACAAGAGCTAAAAGCAGTATATGAAGGAAAAGACAGTATACTTATAGTATATCATATTTGAATTTAGAAGACTATATACACCCAACTTGGGAAATGAATCATGTAACAAAGTAGTCATGCAAAAAGTATATCATAACTCTTGCAACATCATTTCTGACAATAGCAAAAACAGCCCACAATCATTTCCAATCATGAAGTAAAGGCAATAGCTGCAGCCGGTGCTGCGTGCACAGTTCAGATTTGAAAGGTTCAGATTCTATGCATCAGATTTCAGTGGTTCAGATTATAAGCAGCATGCAGCAACAGCTGTAGCACAAGAAGTGCAGCCGATCAGGCCAAATATTCAAGTTGACTTTCAAGTATGTCTTGCAGAAGAGGGGAACAGTACTTACAATTGCATTTTTGACAGGCTCACAAAAACCACTTTTCTTGCTGCAATGCATCTCCTTGAACAAATCAATTGCAGTGGGCTCTGTGTCTTTATATTTTTCTTGTTTCTTATTAGCTTGAACCAATTTCATGGTTTCTTATTTCAAACAATGTGCTGCAGACTTTATCTATAATTCATGTAAATTAGAAGATAAGCAACAAGATCACATAGCATTAAATTTGTAATACCGTGACATAGGCATGTGCAATGTAACATCGAGAACCTATACGCCGATGGAAATGGACTTTCGCATGATTAACTTGGTTTTTGACATAAGTGTCCTGTACACCACACAAATTTGTAAGGTAAAGGAAACAAAAACAAGTACTAAAAAAGGACTACAAATGCCTTCAGTAATGTCAATTTTAATCTTTGTCCCTAGCCCTCTATTCAACGCATCCAGCTCTTTGCCCATATATTTTTTCCGTGGCACCTGCTGTGCACTTGCAAATAATGCACCTAACAAGATTTCATTTGTAGAGTTAGTAGCAAATATATTCCAGATTTACTAAATAAGTATCAATCTTATTTTATTAGCATATCTGAATGTTGATGTGCACCTAACAAGCAATGAAGTCTACAATGAAGCATCATGATAGAAATAAATGAAGCCAATAACTTTGATCTAGTAACTTGCCTTCATCATTGTTGTTGATGTGCTCCTCATTTGGGCTTGTAGTAGTATTGGTAGATGCCAATGCATCATGTGTGACAATAGCGAGGCTTGGATTGGCAGCAGTCCTTTGCCTAGTAACTCTAGTAGTTTCCCCTTCTTGTGGTGCCACCACTCTCTTTGATGCTTTCGAACCTCTAGCAGAGAACTTGCCAATATATTGGACATTCTTGTTACATACATCCTCACCCACCTTAGAAGCTTAGTATGAAGCAAACAAGAAGAATTAGACCCAAAAATAATGGAAGTGTTGTCACCAAAATGATAATGATCAATAACAATCCTTTGTACCATGCTGACTTCATCTTCGTCATGTTGGTTAGAGCCCTCGTCATCCTCAGGATTGTACAGAGATCTAGATTTTTCAGGAACATCATCCTTGTTCCTTGCACTTTTACCCTTAACTTGTGCATCTAGGGTACTGAGCCCAAGGCTTTGGAAGAATTGGTCTGTTCCTCATAATGTTTTGATCCCTCTGTCTTAAATATTCAAGTGCCATTGCTTCTGTACATTCAATTAAAACAACTGTAAGGGAGTAGTCAGAGCAAAAAATAAAAATGTATGCTGCTGCTAGCAAAAAGTGTATGCGGCTGCTGCTAGCAAAAAGATCCTGTATTATTTACTATTTCTAGATTACCACTGATTTCCCACACATGTAAATGCTCCTGCAAGTCCTGTGTAGAACTTCTGAACTTTTAGATAGGCTGCGGATTCACCAAAAGGCCAGTTCAATATTTGCTAATAACTATCAAAGGATCTCCTTAGTCGTGGTATTCAGGATTGTTAGGCAACCATCCTTGCAAAGTGGAACTCTGCTTTCCCCTATTTACCAAATTTAATTCTGGTTTTACTACTTTTGAAAATACACATATATAATGGATTAATAGCTAGATCTTACATGAAACTACTTAGATTTCTTATGTTTGGAAATCAGCTGAATATGTTGTCTCACTGTTCAATGTTTTGTATATGAAAACTATCAATTGGCTTAAAAAAACAATTAGTTTTCCTAATGTTAAGGGCACTCAAGATTTATTTTGCTTTAAACATTCTCTTCACATTTTAATAAACATAGAAATCTAGACCATAAAAAAATGCATAAACATATTTTTCTTGTGTATAGGATGGATCTGGTAAACTAACAAAATTAGTTTCAAGCCATATGGATCTACCATTATTTTCCTTTCGTTTTTCAAAAACCATGAATAAATGGTACAAACATACATGCTAACTAGCTTCTACTGTTCATCTTCTTGCATAAGCGTAACAGAAAGAGGAGAAACGAACTCGTCCGTGCAGAGGAACAACAGGGCTGGCGACAGCCATCAACCAGGCCACTCCTTGCTCCAGATGGCCCTCACTCGCTGCCCACTCCCCCAAAAGCTCAAGCCGACGGAGGCGCACGGCCGTCGCCCACTCGCTGCTGCTGGACGCGGACTCGCCCACAGGCACAGGAACCAAAAACCTCTCACCCCAAACCCTAAGTTCGAAAATCAGAACACAAAAAAAAAAAAAAAACAAATCCCATCGGCACCCCTCAGATCCACTCGTTGTTCCCTTTCCCGGCGCTCAAACTTGAGGAATTACATGTGGGCGTCTCAGCTGTCCTGTTAGTCTGCACCTTTCTCCCAGGAGGCATCTTGTATTTGGAGCAGAACTCGTCACCCAGCACATGTGATCACAAATTGAAAAGGTTTCTCAGCTGGAGATGTCTGGGTTTTTGGCATCCGACGTCACAACTTGCTCGAAACCTTCTCAATTTTTTACCACAACCTCCACATGCGATAACACGATGCCTCGACAAGTTTCGTGATTTTCGGACTTCGTTTGCATTTTATATAATTTAAAATTACATTTCCGGCAAGTACCTCGACATGTTACGTCAACGAGATGCTCGAGATTTCATGTGAGTTCCTGGATACAGCCTAAACATACCCTAAATATCATGAGTATCAATTTTTGGATGACCAAAGTCCATTATTCCATGTACCTGCAGTTCAAACTTGAAATATCCCGAAAAATTCAACGAAACGAAATAAACTAATGAAATATATCAAAAAAAGTCAAAATTGAACCAAATTTTAAAATAGAGTTTGAAATACTGTCACAAGGCCCCAGAAAAAAATTTGGGCCCAAAATAAAAAAAAAATATTTTGCCGAGTGCCATGGGAGGCACTCGGCAAAGTGGGCTTTGCCGAGTGCCGGCCCAGGGGCACTCGGCAAAGTTGTTTTTCAAAAATAAAAAAAAAATTGCCGAGTGCCTGGCGCTGGCACTCGGCAAAATAAGTTTTAAAAAATTAAAAAAAAATTTGCCGATTGCCCAAGGCTTACACTCGGCAAAATATGTTTAAAAAAAATAAAAAAAAACATTTTGCCGAGTGGGATCTTTGCCGAGTGCCGCGGCACTCGGCAAAGCCCAGTTTTGCCGAGAGCCAGGCTTTACCGAGTGTCTGGCACTCGGCAAAGCCATCTTTGCCGAGTGCGGCGCTCGGCAAAATATTGCTTTGCCGAGTGCCCCGATAAAAAGCACTCGGCAAAGTCTCAAGCACTCGGCAAAGTCCAGTTTTCCAGTAGTGGTTGGCAACAAAATGCGGTTGTTTACAACTGGCTCTTCTCACAGTAGGAGGCATCCTTGCTAGTAAAAAGATAGAGGAGTGGGAGAAATTTAATAAGCAGCTCCCTTCAGAACTTGAGAACAACCCAGGCCTTGAACCTGTGCGAAGGATAGCAACAATCACTGCTACAATCACTTGCCATCCCATCTCTAGCCATGTTTTCTGTACCTAAGCATTTTTCCTGAGGACTTTGAAATTAAAAGGAGGCGTCTGGTAGATAGGTGGATTGCAGAGGGGCTGGTTACTGCCAGGGGTCGAGTAACAGTTGAGGAAGTTGGAGAACGTTACTTTCAGGAGCTGATCAGCCGAAGCATGATTCTACCAGCAAGAGTAAATTTCGAAGGAGTTGTTAAGAGCTGCCGTGTTCATGATATCGTGCGCGATACAATAATCTCGATATCCAAAGAGGAGAATTTTGTTTACTCAACAGAAGGTAATGTACCTGGAGTAGTAGTTGGAGAGAAATTCCGTCATGTGGCACACCATGGCAAGAGCCGCACAAATGTAGGGATGGACTGGAGCTGTGTCCGATCATTAACTTCCTTTGGTGAGAGACCAATGAAGCCCGCACCTTCACTTTGTTCACCTGAGTTGAGGATGTTAAGAACCTTGGATGTGAAGGATGCACAGTTCAAAATCGTGCAAAAATTAAAGATATCAACAACATAGGATTATTGCGCCACTTGAAATATGTGAATGCTCAGTATGATGGTCCAAGCTATCATCATTCAAATATTTATGCACTTCCCAGATCTATTGGAAAATTACAGAGCTTACATGTCCTGGACCTAAGAGGCGGTTGTATTGCAGCACTAGCAACTGAGGTCACTAAACTCCAAAGCCTACGAAGCCTCCGCTGTAGCAAATATACAGATGCTATTTATAGTTTCAACACCGGGAGACCATTGAGATGTCTGAAAAAACGTATTATGCCCATGGTTTCCTTTATCGGCTGAAATCTCCTGATATTTCCGATATATCATTTTTATCCGTAGGTGACGATAAGAAAATATCTATCTTTTTCGTATAAATTTTATTTAATTTATTTAAATTTACTTAAATTCAAATCAAATTTTAATTTCCAAAAATGAAAACCTTGATTGTGCCTGCCCATAATGTCCACACCCCTAGTTGATTTTGAAAACCGCAATGAAATGGTTCCTGAGGCACACCTGGACTTCTCTAGCTCTTTTTCTTATGGAGGACGAGTATCAGGTGTGCGGGTGCCAAGAGGAATCGGCAACCTAAAAGCGCTGCAGATCCAAGAGGTTGTGGATCTCAAGGGCACTAGTACGAAAGCAATTGAGGAGTTGGGTGATCTAAGTCAGCTAAGAAAATTAAGCGTGATGACAAGAGGGGCAGCAAAGGGAAAATGTGAGGCCTTTTGCAATGCGCTTGTGAAGCTCACCTCTAGAGTGGCTAGTTACTGTATTAATAATGGTTTTGGAACACTAGAGTGGCTAGATTCTTCTCTCTCCCCTCCCCCGCAGCTAAGGAGCCTAAAGTTGATTGGAAAGATAGGGACTACACCGGCTTGGTTTGGGGATCTTTGGCAGTTGGTCAAGGAGTACTTAGAATGGACCTACCTAGAGGACTTGGAGATACTTCGGGCGCTGCCCAACCTTATGCTCATTCAGCTTTTTAGAAGGGCATATAGTGGAGAGAAACTAACATTCAGAACTGGAGCATTCCCAGGTCTCAGGAAACTTGTTCTTTCTCAACCAGAGGGATTGACAGAGGTGACATTTGAGGAAGACGCCTCACCCTTCGTGGAAAGCATCCATATCGAATATCTGAAGCTAGAGTCAGGGATTATTGGTATCAAGCACCTTCCAAGACTCAAGGAGATTTCACTTGGTCGCGGCTGCAAGGTGGCAGGATTTAATATGCTGCAAGCGGAAGTCAACCAACATCCCAATAAGGCCGTGCTGCGACTGCGACTGAAGGAGGACCGAAAGTACCATGACCTGGGAGATGTCGTCGGATCCGGTGGTTGAAGAGGAAGCAACCGAACCTCAGCCTGATGACACCAAAGAGAGCTCCCAAGTGATCACAACGACCGACGACAGGTCAGTCCTGCTCCTGCCCGCTCGCCATAAGCACATATAGTCTATTACCATCATGTTTTTTGCTTACAACTCGTCTCTTTTCTTGCATTGTTTCCAGCGAAATCCAACCCGTTCCAATTGATGCTGCCTCCTAGTGCCAGATGCCTGTGCCCTGAGCCCCTGACTCTATCTGCAACGACCCTTCTCGTCTCGACCTGCCACGCAGATCGCTATCACCTTTTTATGCCGCCATTCTGGTTCTGCTCGAATAAATACCCACTTGTGTGCTGCAGCTGCATCGGATTTCTGCTTACTGCTAGTGACAGCGGTATCAGTCCACCATGCAGTTGAATCTGAATTGGCTGTCTGATTATGATGCGTAGTGAGATAATCCATCATTCTTCATACGACCCTGCTTGTGATATGCACTATAGTACTGTACTACTGTATTTGTGAACTGCAGTCTCCGAAATTTGCCTCTGCGATATCCTCGTATTTTTGCTTTTGAAGCTGCATTTTTATTTCTAATTATGTAGTCTGTAATAACAAGATGTTGCATACTGAGATTCTGCAATCCTTTTGCTTTCAGCTTTTAACTCATCTCTGCAGCCATGTTTATTCAAAAATCAAATACAGTTGATGGATGTTAATGCATGTGTGATATCTCAGTTGGGTGATGTGGAATATCCAAAGAAATGGGGCACGATGATTGGCAACGCAATGCTTATTTGTCATGGAGCTCGTTTGATTCCCATTGGGTGCTGTTGGCTGTAGAGTTCACGGTGGGCGTCTTTTTCTTACTTAGATACGTCTTGATTACGATGAGATCATTTTGCCTTATGATCTACTCCAACATGAATCTAGACTAGAATACTCGATTCCTTGTAGTTTGGCTGTTGCCCCTCGTTCCTGGAGTACTTGCTAGATTCATCAGAGACTGAACTGTTGGTGACTCTGGTTGTTCTGTGACATCTTAGTTGTCATTGACATCTTAGTTGTCATATTATAACATGTTAACGTATATAATTTTGAATCACTAGGATTTGTACATATCACACAACTGGTTGTCTGAATGCCATTAAGTTTCATCAGGGCCATTAGCAATTTTTTGACTCAGTCTGTACACAGAACATTCAGAATATATTTACAATCCCAAAGTAACAAGTTTGTTAACCAGTCTGCAACATTACCTTCTGCATAGTTGTTATCTTCAGTACACATGAACATTGTTACAGGCCAAAATACGGTGCCAACCACATAAGTTTTTACTTGGCCTAAACAACCAAAGTTTGCTGGTTAGCTGTCATCGTTCTCTGCAGAGCTTTGAAACCGGTCATCCAAATAATAAAGGACTTCTACAGCCCAAAACACACGGTGTTGCTCATCAGTTTGCAACAGAAGTTATCCCTTTATTATTTATCATATCACTTCCCGCATCAATTGCTTGTTGTCGTACTAAAATGGCCGTTGAATTCAGCAATTCCTCGGGTCGAGAGGCTGACAGCGATCCTGGTGATCGTGATTCGTGACGCCGTTCTTGCTGGTGGTAGTGATCGATCGGCGGAGGATAGCAACTAGAGAACAGAGAATGTCGTGCCTGAGCCACACAGCAGTGCCAGTGGAGCGGGTGGCGCGGCCTCAGCGCACACCTCGGCCTCCGCAAAACCACCGGTGGGCGGTGGCTATTTTCCTTCGCATGGACCGGCATCAGGACTCAGAAGCGGTCGGGTGCCGAGGCGGGTGACATGGATGCGGCATGCGGGCGTGCTCGGTGCACGCACGTTGCAGGGCCTTAGAAGGTTGCGGAAGGAGGTGTGCGCGTGCACGTCATGTCGCCGTGGGAGATGCTCAGCAACATCAGAACTACGGCTGGAGGACAAGATACCGGCGGCAAGACGCGGCGGCGGCGACCACGCGGGCCAGGATGAGGATGAGGGCCGCCGTCGCCTGGACCCGGTTGGCATCCTACTGCTCCGCGCTCTGAGCTAACAAGAGAAGAACAAAGCAATGGTGGACATGCACGGAACATCATCTGGAACACGCGCGTGAAGGACAACAAAAACAAGTGTTGATGCGCGGTAAACTGGACATTGGGCAAACCGTAGCGTCTGTCCTTAGGGCAATCAGAAATCCGTTCATTCCTTGAATTGGTGTCCCAGCAAAGGAAGTTGCAACCTCTGTTTTGGGACGAAGTAGGTGAATTTCCGTTGATGCAAAAGTTTAGGAGTGAATTTAAGGTCAATGATAGATGGCAAAGATCAGTCAGTTTCGGTTGCAAAAAAAAGAGAGAGTGTAATATTCCCTAAAAAAAGGAGTAATGTAGGTACAATTACGAATAATATTATTTTGAAATGACGTGACAACTTAGAGGAAAAGCAACAGTACTGTATAGTTACCAATTTTTAATGGCTGCAAGGATTATGACGCTCTCTGTTATAGAACATAGTTTTGCATGAAGTCATCCATGCCTATGTTAATTTACGTTCCTAGCGTGTTTGGTTTAGAGAATGCACCACCGATGCGGAGTGAGTGATCCGATCCTAGATAGGAAGCTAGCCACAACGTTTGGTTTCTGTCATGGGTTCAACCCGTCTCTCATCGAGTAAGCCTGTTTTCGTGCGCAAGTCCATCATGACCGACTCATTCCGTGAAAAACTACCGGACCAACTCGTTCCGCATGGACTCATTCGGGATGTTATTACTCCTTAAACCAAACAGGTAAGAATCATCGTCAAGAGCTCCTGTATAGTTTTGCATCTCCAGAGCCTGGTTCTGATATTATATATATAGACAACAATAATATCAAAGTCGCGTGGAGTGAATGAAGCACAAGCTAGCACTGAACTGAAGCTGCATGCTTGCTCTCCAAGGCCAAGAATGCCACGCCCTCCCTGCTCGTCCGATTCGTTCAGAGACCAGACGTTGACAACGCGTGTCGTCGTGTGTCCAACTCCAACAACGTGCCCGATTCCGACACGTGGTTTCTTTCCTTTCTCTGTTCACGAAGCACTATAGTGTTTAGGGCTTCTCCAAACCGACTCATCATCCTTGCTAGACCTTTGTGAGTCAACTCAAACGACTAGAGAAAGCCGACTCAAGCAGGAGAGAGAAAGAATCGACTCAAGATAAGGTGTCGACTCGTCGCTTAAAATATTCATGTACAGAACGAGTGCTCCACTTCGTAGCAGAGAAAACAACTTTGGTTGTGGGTCCCACAATTGCATGCATGACGGATTAGAGGCCGCATGAATTGAGGGTTCATTTTTTCTACATTATATGCAGGCCCCATGGTACTATTTTCCAAAAAGTCGACTCGATCTATGTGATGAGGTGGCACTCTCTCTCTCTCCACAATGAGTCAACCCACCACTGCTGTTGGGACACTAGAACACGGATTCGTGGAGGCTAAGGCTAACATCGCTCAACAACCTCGGATCGTCTTTGGATGTTTTGCAGGAGCACCCGACGGAGAGCCTTTGCTCGAAGGCTAGGACGACGCGGAGACCCGGGAGGCCAAGGCGGAGGCCCACGCGGGGGGACCCGGAAGGCAATCCCACAGAGCCTTCGCCGGGCACAGCGAGGCCTCCGCCTGCAACCGATGGGATGGGCAAAGGCCTGCCCATGGGCCTGCATAGGGGCGACAGGAAATCAATGGCGGAGGCCCCAAAGCGAAGGACGGAGGCACCTGCGCCCTGAGCAAAGAAACTGGTTGTGCGGAAGACGGCCGAGACAGTACGGCCCAAAAACTAGAGATGGGCCCTTGGTGGGCCTGAAATCGGGGCCCAAGGAGCACAGGCGGTGTAGGAGAACAAAGTCAAAGAGCACCTTGAGGGTTAGAACTAGTGTAGGAATATCTCGGCAATATGCTTGAGTAGTTAGAGGGAAAGATTGTAATGTTCGAAATTAGCAAGTGGCACCCTATAAAAGGGGAAGGTGTCCTGTGCAAAGTTTTTGGTTGGTGAGTACATTTGTGGAACCCTAACTGATCTTGGGCCCACCTTCCTCTTCTCATACCTTCGTCCAGAGCAACTGGCTGGGCGAAGGCCTTCCGTATAGGCCATTGGGCGCGTGGCTCATACATGTTGGGGTCCCTTGGTCCAACAGGTTTCTTCTCTGGAAAAAAAATCATGGGGACTGTCCGCACCCTACAGCGTGCGGATGTCCACCCAATTGCTGACTTGTGACTTTTTTATCCTAACACCTGCTGCCTTGGCTTTCTAGCGTTGGTTCCGAACTCTCTTGCCATGTGTTGTGATTTGGTTCTACGTCCGCACCGTGCCAGATGCAGATGGTCCCATGGAATTTTTTACCCCTTCTCTTGGCATCCTGTGGGTGGGAGTGGGACGCACTCTTCACTCAGTTGGGGCATCTCGTGTAAAGGTGCATCTATGAACATGCATGTGAAAAAAAAACAGCAGAAGCGTGTGAGAGCAGGTATCAATGCATGTCAACTGGACATTGGGTGAAGGTGAACCAAATTAAAGCATTTGTCCTAGGATCGAGCATAATTCCATCTGTTTCTTGGGGCTTGCTTGGTTCCTATCTAGGCAAGGTTGCTTGGCCCAGGGAGGCTCTTGAGGCATCTGATTTAGCCACCTAGCTGGGTTGAGATCGATGCCTAGCTGGTTCCTTGCCTGGCATAGGCAACCCCTTGGTCTCTCGAGTGGAAAGAATTATGGAGTAGAACTATAGAAGAAAACGTCTTATAATTTGAAATAGAGGGAGCATTATTCTACATAGAAATGTGAAGCAGAAGAAACGTGTTTTGTTCCTTGTGTTAAGACCCAGTGTGTGTAGTAGCTACTCTATGATAGTCAGTTGAAAACTCTGGCGCGCGCCAATCCTTAGGCTTCTTTTCTTTCTTTCTTTTTTTGAAAAGAAATGAAAACATCCTGTTTTGCTTCAGAGGCAGCGGTTGCAGAATCATATGCATGAATGGCGCGGGTCTGTGGGAGACGGAACGGGCCCATGCACCGGCAATTATTGGACGTGCTTTGCATCTGCTTTACTAAAGTAAACCCACCAAGACTTGTTCTTTTGTTCTTGTACGTGCTTTGCATCTGCTTTACTAAAGTAAACCGGCCCACCAAGACTTGTTCTTTTGTTCTTGTGCATATCTCCCAGTCCCAGACTCCCAGTGTTCCGAGCTTCCCTCCCTGTTGTGAGCTTCTTCCGATCCTCTACTAGTCATCAGCTGGTAGAGAGAGAGAGAGCAGAAAGAGGCCGGCGAGATCGAGCGAGATGGCGGAGACGGTGCTGAGCATGGCCAGGTCCATGCTGGG
Organism: Miscanthus floridulus; assembly: GCF_019320115.1. Lineage (NCBI taxonomy): Eukaryota > Viridiplantae > Streptophyta > Magnoliopsida > Poales > Poaceae > Miscanthus > Miscanthus floridulus. The sequence continues at coordinate 10,848,229 of NC_089582.1, forward strand.
GAGCGCCATCAGCAAGGCCGCCGCGGCTGCCTCGGAAGAGATGAGCCTGCTCATGGGGGTGCAGAAGGAGATCTGGTACGTATGTACGATCCATCCGTCTTCGTCTCCGAGAGCATCTCCAAGAGCCTTTCTAAATCTCATTCTCTAAATCATCATTTAGAGAGTCATTTGTATAAAAATCATTTTCTATATCTTTTCACTCCCCAACAGTTTTTCTATATCTCATGCACACTCTATAGAGCCATTCTCATCTTCTATTTTTGGCTAACGAAAAATCCGGAATAGAAGATGGCTATATTTGTATGACCATTTAGAAAAGCTGTTAGAGGGTAGTTTTTCATCAAAATCTCTATTCCTAATATGTAGGAAGAATATGGAGAGTCTCTCAGAGATGCTCTAATATACCTTTCAGGCTTTCACCAGCTATAGCTAAGTTGTTCCTTAGGTTGAATGAAGAAATTGGGCGTGTTAGCGAGCGAGGCTAGTACCTACTGTAGTTTGCATTCGTAGGCAATCAACATAAGGCAGTGTTGGGCGCGGCTCCAGGGGCTCCCGGCTCCTCATGCCTCGGTCCTGTTAAACACAGTTGGTGACTGTAGCGGCTCCAGGCTCCGTCTCTCTCGAAATTGCACTGCGAAACCAACAGAGCCAGAGGAGCTGTGATTTTTACTCGGGCGGCTCCTCCACAGTGGTGCTGCAGTAGCTAGAGCCGGAGCCTCTCCAAACAGGCTCTACAGCTTTGCTTTGCTCTCCTCTGGCAAGCTAGCTAGCTAGTTCACTCGTCGTCTCGTCCTAATAGCAAGCAGCAAACTTTTCCTTAGCTTGCCCCATGCATGCCATTTGGGCGGCAAGCAAGGTTCCCTTGCTCAAGCTAGCTCTGGTCCGGCGCATGCATGCAGAAACGCACGAGCGGCAGCGACGTTTTCATCTAGTCGCTCGAATCAGTTCCTGTGCAATTGTCCGAGTGATCAATATGTATTTTTAAGTGTAATATAAAAGTTGTGACAGTTCCAAAAGTTGGAAAATGATACATTTCTTCTTGAACCTAATTTGACCGGCAGGTTCATGAAAGATGAACTAGAAACTATGCAAGCGTTCTTGGTAGCCCCTGAAGTAACCAAGAAAAAAGATAAACTGGTGAAGGTCTGGGCAAAGCAAGTACGAGATCTGTCATATGACATTGAAGATTGCCTTGACGAGTTCAAGGTACATGTCGGGAGCAAAAGCCTATCACAACAGATGATGAAGCTCAAAGACCGCCACCGGATTGCTGTCCAGATTCGCAATCTCAGGGCAAGAGTTGAAGAAGTGAGCAAGAGGAACACACGCTACAACTTAATCAAGACAGAGGCATCCAACACCATGGATGAGACAGAGTCCTACTTGGAAGATATTCGCAACCATTCTGCGACCAACATTGATGAAGCACAGCTTGTTGGCTTTGACAAACCAAAGCAGGATGTGCTTAAAATGGTACAAGAAGTTCGTGCCAATGATGGACAAGCACGTGTTATCTCTGTGGTCGGCATGGGCGGTTTGGGTAAAACTACTCTTGCCAGGAAGATATATGAAAGCAAGGAAGACATTGCAAATAACTTCTCTTGTTGTGCATGGATCACTGTATCACAATCATTTGTGAAGAAAGAGCTCCTCCAAAATATGATTAGGCAACTGCTGGGTGAAGAATCGTTGAAGAACTGTTTGAAAGAACTTGAAGGGAAGGAATTGCAAATCAATGACCTTGCAAGCTACCTCATACGGGAGCTAAAGGATAGAAGGTACTTTGTTGTTCTTGATGACTTGTGGAGCATTGAAGCATGGAACTGGATTCACGGTATTGCTTTTCCAAGCACAAATAACAAAGGCAGTCGGATCATAGTAACCACACGTGATGCTGATATAGCAAATGGATGCACTTCCGATGAATCCTTTGTCTACCATCTCAAACCCCTAGAGGTAGATGATGCCATACAGTTGCTACTAAGGAAGGCACGGAAGCATCACAAAGACCTAGAAAACAATAAGAATTTGAGGGACACAGTAACACATCTGGTAGAAAAATGTGGTTGTTTACCACTGGCTATTCTCACAGTAGGAGGCATCCTTGCCAGTAAGAAGATAGAGGAGTGGGGGAAATTTTATAACCAACTCCATTCGGAGCTTGAGAACAACCCAAGCCTCGAACCTGTGCGAAGGATAGTAACTCTTAGCTACAGTCATTTGCCATCCCATCTCAAGCCATGCTTTCTATACCTAAGCATTTTTCCTGAGGACTTTGAAATTAAAAGGAGGCGTCTGGTAGATAGGTGGATTGCAGAGGGGCTGGTTACTGCCAGGGGTCGAGTAATAGTTGAGGAAGTTGGAGAAAGTTACTTTCAGCAGCTAATCAGCCGAAGCATGATTCTACCAGCAAAAGTAAATATCGAAGGAGTTGTTAAGAGCTGCCGTGTTCATGATATCGTGCGTGATACAATAATCTCGATATCCAGAGAGGAGAATTTTGTTTACTTGACAGAAGACAATGTAGCTGGAGTGGTAGTTGGAGAGAAATTCCGTCATGTGGCATACCATGGCGAGAGCTGCACAAATGTTGGAGTGGATTGGAGCTGTGTCCGATCATTAACTTCCTTTGGTGAGAGACCAATGAAGCCCGCACCTTCACTTTGTTCACCGGAGTTGAGGATGTTAAGAACATTGGATCTGAAGGATGCACAGTTCAAAATTGCGCAAAAAGACATAGACAACATTGGATTATTGCGCCACTTGAAATATGTAAATGCTCAGTATGATGGTTCACGCGGTCGTCATTCAAATATTTATGCATTTCCCAGATCTATCGGAAAATTACAGAGCTTGCAAATCCTGGACCTAAGAGGTAGTTGTATTTCAGCACTACCAACTGAAGTCACTAAACTCGACACTGCGTTGGTGGAGGTGCCTGCGATCACTGCATGACGGAGACCGAAGATCAGGCATGGACTACCTGTTTGCTCCAGTCTCTTGGCAGGTGTGGAAGGAACGGAATGCCAGGTGCTTCCGGGATGCTACAGCCACTGTGAGCGAGCTTCTCCAACTTATCAAGGCGGAAGCTGATCGTTGGATTGAGGCTGGCATTGTTGGCTGAGTCTTAGCTTTGTTGGATCATGCAGGGATCCCGGGTTGTTCTAGTTCAAAATGTAGCCACTCGTGGAAACTTTAGCCGGTAAAGGCACTCTTGTACTATATACTTCACTCCTTCTAATGCAATGATATGCACACTCGTGCGTATTCGACAAAGAAAATAATAATTAATCAGACGACCACAAATCTTATCGGTCTAATTAAGTCGTAGCTCCAAGACGAGTTTAGAATACCGACTAAGATAAGGAATCATGATTAATCAGACGGCTTGAACTCGTGATTTTGTACTTTGAGCTACCTTCGACTTGTATGAGCCCGTTATGCTTTGCTGGGAAGCTTCTAATTTCCTGGATTACTGCGTGGTTTCCCATTGGCATAGCAGTGATTCAGACGGAACTTGGATCTAGATAAGACCCGAAACCAAGTTTCTTTCATCCAAAAAATATAATTTTGAGAACAGAGGAATCTAGATGACATCATTGCCAAGTCGAAGAACTACTCATGAATTTTACTCCCATCACCAAAACTGCCCGGTATTAGGCCGGAGAACTGGTTGTTGTCAGCCGTGAGTTTCTTGAGCGCAACTGATCTAAGCATCACGAACATAAGCTGCCACTGAATTGGTTGTTGCCTAAGCGCAATGTCACAAGGTTGCTAGACATCATGGCTGGAAGACTCCCGGTGAGCTGGTTACTCTGTAGTGACAAGTAATAAAGCTGCGGTGCCATCCACAAGTCTTCTGGAACATCTCCGGAGAGATTGTTATCATCTAGAGCCACGTATCGCAGAGTTGGGCAGTTTGCGAGGCCTGCCATTGGCAGTGAGGTACTTGAACTGGCCTCTGGCGCACAGACCTTCCGGGATGGTGCCGGTGAGCTTGTTGTAATCAGCCTCGACATAATGCAAGCCCGGGTGCTTTCCGAGGTCCGGAGGGAGTGTGCCAGTAAAAACCTGTTATTGGCAAGCATCAATACTAACAGTGACGGCAACTGGCCGATGCTCACTGGTATCTCACCAGAGAAGTTGTTGCTGGAGAGGAACAGCAGTGTTAGGTTCTTCAAGGTCCCAAAGACTTCCGGGATGGCTCCAGTAAGCTTATAATTCTCCGAAAGGTCGATATACATTAAGCTCATCGCGGCGAAGTCATTAAACACCATGTCGCCGGTGAAGTTGTTCCCGTTCAGATACAGTCCTTGCAACTTGCTGAGCCTCCAAACACCCGCAGGTATGCTTCCGGTAAACGTGTTAAGGGACAGGTCCAGTACATTTAACTCTTTCAATTCAAGCACATGGCTCGGGAAGTCACCGACGAGGTTGCACTGCGATGCCCAGAGGCTGACTAGGTTGGTGAGGTTCTTGAACGACGCCGGCAGCTCGCCCGCAAGGAACGTGTTCTCGGCCAGCCCCAGGGTCCGAAGCCTCGTCTGCGCGCCGAGACTCGCCGGGATGGTATCGGTGAAGTTGTTCTGGAACAGGTCGAGGTACCGGAGCGAAACGCAGCGGTAGAGCGTGGTCGGAAACGCGCCGGAGATGCTGTTGTTGGAGACGTCGAGGTTGGTCAGGGCCGTGAGGCCCCCGATGGCGGCCTCGGGGAAGGGGCCGGCCACGCTGGCGGTGGAGCTGGCGAGCGTGAGGTTGGTGACGCGCCCGGCCTTATCGCACCAGACGAATTTCCAGGTGCAGGGCGCGCCCGGGGCCGAGGCGTTCCATGTCCGGAGCACGGGCGGGTCGCCCCACGCGCTCTTGACCCGGAGCAGTAGCTGCGCGTCGTCCACCGGCTGGGACTGTGCCTCGGCCACGCGGCGCACAAGGCGGCAGAGAAGCAGCGCGAGCAGCAGGAGAAAGTAGGTGCGCGCGCGGGTACACTCGGCGCGGTGGTGCCATTGTACGTCTGCCCCGGCTTCGTAGCGTTGGCGTTTGCTTGTGCTGACTGCTGACTGGTGCTGCGCACGGCCGCGGCGTGCTGTTGGCAGCCGGTGGCGATAGGGAGGCCGATTTGTAAGCTGAGTGTCGTTGTTTCGAGCAAACTAACTAGGAAATTTCTAATATTGCGCGTCTGACCCGGATGGTGTGCTAAGAGGACACGAGAATTATACTGGTTTAGGCCGAATGTCCCTACGTCCAATTTCGGGCTGCTCGTGTTACCAGCACTGAGTTTGTAGTAGGGGTTACAAACTGACTGAGAGAGGGAGGAGCTCCTAAGTCTCTGTGGTTTGATTGCTCGATGTTTGTACTACTCGATATGTCGGTCGATCGATCTCTCTCTCTCTCTCAACGGTGTCCTGCCTTTCCTTTTATAGACCAAGGGGAGAAAATAGGATACCAGAGACCGAGAGAAGGGAAGAGGGAAAAAAGAAAGAGAAATTAAGGCTCCCGGGGTATGCCGTTCTCCTCTTCGTATGGGTCCCGCTGACCCTTTAGATCGTGGTGGCAGCGGCGTCGCACCGGGGTCCTGTTGGCCGCTGCAGGATACGTGCGGGCGTCGTGCGCCGTTCTTGTCTTCCATCCCATCCGAGCGGACGGAAAGGTCAAAGGGTCCCCTGACAGAGGCCATACGGGGGGCTGGCGGTACAGTGCCACTCAACTGACGTCGGTTGACTGACGTTGGGCGGTGGTCAGGCAGGTAGTTGGCAGCACAGTGTTGGCCTGATGACGCGGTGGGTGACGTGAGTCTTCCATCATGGACTGTTGCGACCGCCAGTCGCATCAGGACGCTCCTGAGACGTGCTCCTGGGAGTGCGCCTCCACGCCGTAGTGGTTGAAGCGGTTCGGGTCCCATCCTGGGGCCACTGCTTTTGTCCGGTAGCAAATTCGACCCCCAGGGAACGGGCGAGGCGAAAATCTCGCCCTGGGGGCCGGGCGAGACGGAATCCGACCCTCGGGGGTCGGACGAGGCGGAGACCTCCCGGCGGGATCGGACGAGTCGGAGCCCTGGGGTCGGGGCTACACAAGCAAACTAATTACAAGAGCAATTACACAAGCACAATATATATGAAAGTAAATATAGGCTTGTGTAAAGGGGATGCAAACCAACGGGAAGACAAGCATGACATGGTGATTTTTATCCCGAGGTTCACGTGCTTGCTAACATGCTAGTCCCCGTTGTGTAGACCGTTCACTTAGTGGTTCGCGAGCTAATTGGTACCATGCTAAGCCCTCACTAGGGTGCCGCAAGAACCTACCCGAAGTGAGTGTAGCTCAATGACACGCTCAACCAGAGTCGCTCTTCGTAGCTCCTGTGAGCACAATACCTCTCACAAAGCTCTTCTCCGGAGCACCGCACAATCACCACGCGAGCTTCACAACGGAAACCACAATCCACAAAGCCATCTAGGTGATGGCAATCACCAAGAGTAACATGAACCCCCCCCCCCCCCAATCACAAAGATTTCCTAGTGCCACCAAATGCAATCCTCAAATACACACACTAGGCTCTCAATCCCTCACTCAAATTAGCACCAAGCTTGAGAGGGAGAGGAAGGGGAGGAGGTGGATCTTCAAGCTCTCATCCACACCCACAAAGGGCACTCAATCTCCTCTCAAGATTTAGCACATAGCAATGGAGGGAAGAGAGAGGAGAGGAGGAAGAACCCTAGAGCTTTAGTCCCCAAACTCAACAAATGAGCCAAGGGGGTAAGGGAGAAGTAGGGGGAACACCCCTTATCCACTAGCCAACCAGCCACCCAAGGGTGTGGCCGAAGTGCACTCCCACGCCACTCCAACGGCTCTTTTTGAATCTGACCATTAGTGCTAAAACGCCCAGAACCAGACCTCTGGTCCAAACCGGAGCTCCGGTTTTTAGTGCTAAAACACATCTGTCAGCGCAAAACCGAACCTCTGGTTTCCACTGGTCCTTCGGTTGAGGCTCTCAGCTTCTGAGAAGAAACCAATTTTAGGGCGAAAACCGGACCTCCAGTTTGGCAACCGGACCTCCGGTAGGAGCACTCAGATTCTGAAAAACATTTTTAGAGCAAAAAGTGGACCTCCAGCTTTGGTGACCGGACCTTCGGTATAAACTCTTAGCCTAGAGCAATTATAAAACCGAGTATCTTCCGGATCTCCGGTCAGGACCGGAGCTCGGTGTGGGCTCTCAGAATTCACCAAGAAAACTAAAATAGCCATAATTTTTAGCTCTAAACTCCGATCTCGATGATCTTGGACATTCCGGAAAGCTTATTCAGAGGGCTATCCATCCTAAATGGACAACCCCCAAGATCAACATGTACAAGTGTTGTGACATGTGTTTCTGTCATGTTAGCACTTTTCAAACATTTTGAAAGACTTTTCTCTTACACCTCACCACGTCACTAAGCACAATGGATATGCACTTTAGACTCACACTTAGTGGCACTAGATAACCATTGTAACTAAAACATTTCTCCTATTTATAGTACGGCTATCTATCCTAAACCTGGTCAAGTAGTTCTCTACTCAACTTAGACCGGTGAAAGGAAATGCCCTACAAATGTACCTTTGCCTTGAGCATTACATTTCATCTCCTCCAATGTCGATGCAACACATGCACCAACTTGATCAATAATGATATGATCCACTTCATATCATCAAGTGACCTTATTGGTTCATCAATCTTGACCTCACTTGCTCTTCACTGTTGCCTCGGTCCATCGGCGCCAAGTCCTCGACTTGCCCTTCACTCTTGCAACCGGTCCATCATGCCAAGCCTCATCTTGATCTTCTCCACCTTAGTCACATGACTCAATGTCATGTCTCATATGCAATGAGCTCCTTCATCGAATGTATGAGCTTTGCAACATCTCAAGCCATCTTCACCTTCATGGCATAGGTTGCTCAACAAGATGTAATTGTAGACTAATTACCTATGTATCTCACATAAACACATTAGTCCACCTAGGTTGTCACTCAATTACCAAAACCAAACTAGGACCTTTCAGCAACAGTTCCACTTGATGGCTGGTGTAAGGGTTGAGGAGCTAGGTGTTGCCATATTCGTTAATGACATGAGCTAGTCGTCCTTCACTCTGACCCACCACTGCTCCCACATGTCCTAGATGATCACCCGGGATGAGACCGACCCTCCCTCGCATGTGAGGTCCATTAGCTGGTAGGTCCACTCCTCGTAGTCATCATGGTGAACCCCGTAGTCGTCCTCTTCTTCACTAGTCATAAGCAGGCATGTCATGCCAAATGGCAGTGTGGTGTTTCAGGTGACAACCACCTCCCAAGATGTATAGATGGCTGCAAGCTAGGTGGTGCTGAAGAGATCAAGGTGTTGGACCATGACATCCACCATCTCTATGGGAAGGTCTGCCCACTGCTGAGCATCATCGCTTTCCAGAGTAGCAATGCTTGACTATTGAAAATAAGTTATAACGTGACTTGATTCTTGTGACCCTACATAAAGTAGATTGATCAGCTATAAATATATATATGACGACCTCTTTCTTGGAGCAACCATATTGGGAGTAAGTCTATTCGAACATGTCGAAGACATACCGTACAAATCGAGTTCGACATGTGTTTGTAAAGTGTTTCGGATGACAATAGTAATAACTAGAAGAACTCCCCGCGTGTTGTGTAGGAATTAGCAATGTATTTCTCGTGCATTGCTGCAGAAATTAGGTATGGACTCCTCTCATATTATTATTATTATGGAGCATAGAGTATTTAGAACATCTAGGTATATTTTGGAAATGTAAGTATCTAACTGTCTGTTGGAGAACTCAGGAATTACAATAAGCACTCTTCACTATTGTGCAAAAACCAGAAGCATTGAAATGTAAATTGTCCGCACTTTGCCACGGGAATTAGGTATGACTTTCATATCTATTACATCAAGAAAGCTGAATGATAAGACTATTGCTAAAACATATAAGAACATGATTAGAATATGGAAAATAAAGCAAACGAAAATAGCTAAAATAACAATTAAAAGTGAAGCAGCTTGTTGATGGTAGTTAACAACTAATATAAACCATCAATTAAACATGTATAATGGCATAAATATAATCACCAATGAAGGTTTAGGGGTTTAAACTAATAAATTCCACAAGTTTTGGTGAATCTGTGTTTCCAGCAGGGTTTAATCAGAAAACCGCCAAGGAGGACCTAATCGTCAAAGGAAAACACGGAGTTCCGCCACGGTACCTACGTGGGAAGACTCTAGAAGGGTTCGAAAGCCACGTCACCGAAGCGGAGGGCCACCCCCTAACAGATGGGGCTGCCCGGCCCCTGTGGACCCACCTGTCAGCTAGCTTCGTATGTCGATCTCCCATCGCCTTTGAGGATGCATCTAGGCCGTTGCTTAAGTCAGTTTGATCCAAGGGCTCACGTTGGACCCTCAGGGCTATATAATCCTGTCCCTGCCTCTCACCCCAGGCATAACCCTAGTCATCAAGTCATTTGAGAAGATAGAAACCCTAATATCCTCAGAGCTCCTTCTCCTCCATAGCATAGCTAGTTAGGATAGATCTAGAGGGAGGCAAGCAGGACTTCGCTTGGATTCCCGATCTTGTCAAGAGTGTGGTTCGGTATAAACTTTGTACCCCTCTGTCTCTTATTTCTCCATTGTTTTTATATGCTAGTTACAATTGTTATGACAATCTCAGTGTTCATCTTATTCATGTTCTTCATTATGATGTTCAACGTTTATTTTGATTATATATTTAGTATAGCTAGTTTATCATTGTTTTTATGCATAGATTCGTATAGCGCTCACTCTGATGTACACGGGGTGGGTGGTCGACATTGTATAAGCGTGGTGCTTATACGTTGTTTACCTACGGATATACCCTATATTCTGGGTTATGTGGTAGATCGCAGATGTGACACTCCCGTTGAGTCCTTCGTAGTCCACTCCCCGAATATAGGTGCAAGTAGGGTCCGATTACGAAGGTAGAACGAGCTCTGCCCTCATTCTTCCTTGGTAATATCCATTAGGTGTAGATATGATGATGATCTTAGCCATGATTACTAGGTGTAATTGCACTAATCAAATATATGCTTTGACTCATAATTAAGAATGACTTAGGAATTATTACTCTAATATTCTACCTGACCATGCTAATGCTATAGAAAGGAGTGCTCTGAGTGATTTATTATTCTCATTACTTATTATTTATACATCTTTTATCTTATGACTTACCCCTGTTGTGAGTATAATATTGGCTATGGTTTATTTCTCCTTCAATAGTATAAGTTATCAATATATATCCATGCTAGACCTTCCCGGTGGTAAAAATATAAATAACGATACCTAGAATACTCTCGAGTAAAATACTACAACGGTATATTATCTGTGCGCTTGTGGATACTTTGTATTCATAGATTTATATATAGTCTCTCTAGTCACTTGCATTAATAAGAACCGCTTAGTGTTATTCTAGTAATACTATGTAGTACCAACACATATCTCCGACATCATCACTAGGGATGACAACCTAGTAAAGCTAGGAGGTACATGTTTATAAAATGTGGCTAAGTACTTAAAACAAGTGACACGTTAATAAACACCAACACAGGGAAAAATGTATAAGAACTACAAGAACAAACATATAAGAACTGACATCACAAACACACTGTGACATGACACTGGTTAAGGGTGCGTTTGGTTGGGCTTTTGGCTTTGGCTTTTAGCCCAAAAAACCAAAAGCCCAACCAAAGGGGCTGCTTTTTCAGGCTGCTTTTTCAGAAGCAGCTGCTTTTCCGTAGTACATTTTTGAAAGCTGGTTTGACCCTGCTTTTGGCTTTTGGCTTTCTGCTTTTCGAAATTGGTGGCATAAAAAAGCTTTTTCATAGTTGTTTCAAGAGAGATAAAGATAGAAGGTATATTTTATACTTGTTTAACCAAACAGCTTTCAGCTTTTCTACAGCTCACAGCCCACAGCAGCTTTCCCACAGCTCACAGCCCACAGCAGCTTTTTCCCACAGCCACAGCTCAACCAAACACACCCTAAATTCATAATACTAGAATGAAATTGCAATAATTCAAGATGAAGTCACAACAATGTGGTAGCCAAAAAAAAAATACTTAAATTGAAACTAGCCATATATACCATGTCATATAAAGAGATATAATTCACCTGTGAGATCAAGAGACTGTACACATATCAAGACAGTTAAAATAAAAAATAGGATTCACAAAACAAACTAACATGAACAAAACATAAAAACAAAATAGGAAAACCTTCATTTCAACTAGAAATTCCATAAACTCTGTTGAGGTATTTTCCCTAGGAACAATACTCTTCACCCAGAAGAAGGTAACACCATCATCACCGGTTCCAATTTTTTTTTTCCTCTCATAAAATAAGCATCCCCATCCAAGTGACTGAGGGCATAGACAGTAGCATCAGCATCATAACAGAACTAGTTATTAACGAAATATATTCTACGAGTTTCCTGCAGTGCATGAGCAACAACCATAACTTTGTCACGATGGTTCTTTACTCTTGTTGCTGCCATTAGATGACTCTGATCACCAGCTTCTAGGCCAGTCAAACTAAAAGAAAGATGCTTTCGATGATCCATCTAAAAGATAAATGAAAACAGAAAAATGTCAACACTAAGTTCGAAACCCTGAATCAAATAAACTTATGCAATGTACTTATGTGCACCACATATTATGAACATATCTAAGGCGCAAACAACAGGCGGTGTACATGTTTTTGCGATTACACAGTACAAGTCAGACCTTCACAACACATGCACACTCGCCCCTACGAACGCCACGCACGCAAACCTACTCCTATGAGCATCTTCGATGACTGGGCTGACAAATAATCCTCGAGATTGGCGATGCCACCACAAGCGTCTCATTAATTGTTGACGAGAACATTGCCTACAACTGAATTAAAGCACAACGCCGTTAAATCCTAAAAAATCGTTCCCGTGGGGAGTTAAACCCAGGACCTAAGGTGCTACTGAGGCTCTTGTAACCACTAAACTACAGGCCCTTTCACCAGTGTACAAAATTTTGTTGCACTTGAATTGAGCAATTCAATGAACCATTGTCTGGTCACTATAGAAAACGATGCAATATATTATTTTCAGCAATTTATAATAATATTAGATTTCTCAAATAATATACGAGAAGATTAGCATAGATATTTTGAAGAGTATAGTATTAACCTCGTTATGTTCACGTGCTCTTGAGACCACATTGGTTGTAGCATCTGATTGAATGCTTGCTGCCATTGCTGCTTCATACATCTTCTTAACATGTCAAGCAATAATTAGAAAATAAAAGTTTAGAAAGTTCTAATCACACTAAAAAATAGTTCAATGATTTTACTTTAATTAGTATTAGGGGTCACTTGCTCATTCTTAAAAGATTGAAGTCACATACCGAACAATACCTAACATGAGAGGACATGTGGAAGATATTAAATATACAAACTACATTGGATTGGAAATTTTTGTTTAAATGCTAAGTGGAGGAGAGGAGGACAAAAATTTCTTCCACATATGAGAGAACGAGAAAAATAATTGATGAGGACATTCGATTGAGAACTTCACCAATCAAGAAAGTTTGCAGATATTTTGTTTCCAAAAAGAGCTCACAGACCAAAAGAGAGGACCGTCAATTGAGATGAGAGGAGCAGACAGCAGATGTGGAGGCTGTTTGTCGGATGAAATGAGATGAGATGAGATGCATTTGAGGAGTCACGGAGGCGGTTCAGCAGGAAGGGAGAAGTTCTTGGCCGAATGGCAAGCGCCCCTCGGTAAGCTTCACCATTAATAAAAGACGATCGGTGTGGGAAACTACCATCCTACAAAAGCCGCGTGAGAAACGAAGCAATGCAAGGAGTTGGTGTTGCACCTTCAAAATTGAAACTCACATTCACAGGGTAGAATTAAAGTTCAAATAACCCTTAGCTTTGAATTGATTCCACATTTGCAACCTTGCTCGTGAAGCGGGTAGTCAAAAGACAACCGTTCATATATATACTAAGCTGCATTGACGGGTGGAAATTGGACGAGCGAGGGAGCAGGAGCACCAGAGAGGTGAGATGTGATAACGGCAATTGTGGCAGACGAGTCGAAACGAGAGCAAAGCAATAGGGTCAAACAACACTGGCGGATCATCGTCGTGCTTGATCAAAAACAGCATGCTCAGTGTCGACCATGACCCACCGCATTCTGCGGACCATCAGCGCCACCAGGTTGGACCGACACCATCGAGACCAAGTCCTATGTGCACTTATGTTGCCATGTGACCAAGACCCTGAGTGCCAGCCATGGCCGGCGGCCGGTGGTGCGCACATTCCACGGAGGCGACGCACTCTTACCCCAAGGCAGTGGCGGAGCCACAGGTATGCCGGGTATGCCCTGGCATACCTTGTTTGAACGGCAAGTGTACAATATAATATAGGTATTATACATATGTATTTATAAAGAAAAAGAAAAAATACTCGCCTGATCACGCCATCACGGAAGCAGCAAGTTATAAGGCCCAGGAAGTGGCCCACGCAGCAAGTACGAACACGCCTACACGATAGTTCACTATTGTAGCACCTGGTTTTAAGAACAAAACCAGATACACACCATATGTGAGCCCAGGAAGTCAAATCTCACATATAGCTACAAATAAGGGTAATATCAAAAGACAATGCTTAAATACATAGCGTATTAGTATAAAGATTATAACCTCAGAGTATAGAAAGCGGAAAGACAACTCCGATCTTCAGGCGAAGACTCCAAATCCACAGGGACAACTGACTGGTTGATCACAAGCCTAATTCTTCTAAACTCTAGCAATCTGGTACCCATCCGGATTTTTTTCCAAAGATTTAAAAAGTAAAGCAAGCGTAAGTATATGTCGTACTCAACAAATATAACATGGGGTTCATGAGGCTCAAAAGGCTGACACTGGTTTAACTGCGATTAGCTTTTAATGAGTCATGATTTTAGCAATTGAGTAGCAACAAGTTTATCACAAGCCCATATAAACACATGATCAGGTAAACATGAATGATGAATAGCATAAACAGTAATAATTAGTGAGCATATTCATCATCAGTATCATATGTGTTCATCATCATTAACCATTAGTGATCATCTATTCCGTAAATGTTTTAAGGCCGCTCGTGACCGTGAGAACGGCTGATATACCAGTTTTACACTCTGCAGAGGTTGTACACTTTCACTGTGAGTCGTGATTTACCCTTTCACCCGAGGTAGCTAATCTCTTGGCCCACTTCCAAGGAATGTCGGTAGGGTTCACTATGAAGCCTTTCAAAGATTCGTCTAACAAGTTAGGGCCATTAGATTCACTCGACAAACAGATGTAGGAACCCCCTTCCCGATGACACAATGACACGCAGCCTATACATAAGGGGACAGAGGCTGTCCTATATCCGATTCGGCAAGCCATTCTTACGCCAATAAAGGTAACCACTAACAAGCTAGAAAAGGTCCTCATACTGAGCTAAAGCCAGAGCCATGTAGCCCTCACAGCTGTACTGTAAGTTCTGGATGATCACTTATAGATAAGTTCTTAGGGAGAGGAATTTAGAGCACCATAAAAATAGCTCAATGCTCTAGCCCCCTGATTTCATGTTGCTAAAAAACATCTTTTAATGTTTATTGCATATTACATTAGTCAAGTTATAAGTATCCAATGCAACAACCCAAAGGTGTCAAGGTACAAGTACAAAGTACTAGGAAATCCTTAATGGCACTCAAGGTAGACACATGCAGTATGAATTAAATGTTTAAAGGTGTATAGGACAACAAGGAAGATCCCATGCTATACTTGCCTTAAAACACCGATCCTTCAGTAAGATTTAATCTTCAACGTTCTTCTTCTTCTTCTTGATCACCACGTATATCTCACCGACTAGACGAAATCATAAAGCACCACACAAGCATTCATACAATCATACACAAAGCAAACAATAGATCTAAATTAGAATAGTACACCAATCATAGAAAAATAAGTAAAAGAGTTTAAAATACGATTCTACGCATCGCTACGAACACACAGACGTGAAAAGCACGCTAATCGGAGCTACGGTTTAATTATTACAAATGCTTAAGGTATGAAGTTTGAACGATTGGAAGGAGATTTTCGTGTAAAAGATACTAATATATGTACGCCATTCAAATTAATATTTTATTTGATCATTTATATTCATATTGTTAGAATGGCATAGAAATATTATATTAATAATAATTTATAATCCTTTGCAACAATATAAATTTAACTAAATACCAAAAGAATATTAACTTTGGAGCTATACATACTCAGTCCAGAATTTATTATACACCAAAAGAACATGGCTATCGATGAGCTGGGAGAAACATATGATGAATGGATAAAGAAGATAGCTCGCATTGATCTAGAAGAGACGGAGTAGAATTTTGAATAAAAAAATAGCTGATGCATGATTAAGTATATGTAGATAAGGCATGTAGACGTATATCATATATGCAAAAGCAGTCAACGCAGAGAGGAAGGCATGGAGATGCTCACCAACGAACACAGGCAGCATCGTTGATGGCCCTGCATGGCTGGACGTGAAGATCATGCAGGACGAGAAGAAGGCAGCAACTGGAATTTCATGCACGCGGTCGTGCGCCTCCATTAGTGGTTCCGCAGCTGCCGGCGGCCAAGACGACCGACTTAGCACTTGCAGATGGCAGCAGCCGAGTCTCTCCCATCAGAACAATGATGGCTTCAGAAGACGACGAGCACCGGCGACCAGGAAGACATGTACGTACGTCGCGGCAACGAAGCATGGAGCCAATAGAGACAACGCTATGTATGTCGGGTATGGCTTGCTTCCAAAGCTGGACGAGGAGGCGGCGGGGTGCAGGGCTCGGTATTTATGGGAGGCAGGGAACTTGGAGCACACGGCAAGACGACGCGGCGGCGGGGGCAACGTGGACTCCTCGGCGGCGACGGCGGAGTCCGGGCGGGTCACGAGGTAGAAGACGCGGCTGACAAGCGGCCCAGTTCGTCAGCGACTCAGGAGGCGGGGTCGCGATGACAGAGAGACATAGCGCGGAGAGAGAGGGAACACGGCTGCTGGGCCGGCGGTGTGAGACAGCGCAGCGCGGCCTCGGCTGCAGCAATCCGTGGGCCAGAAGGCAAGGCTTGCTCATTTTTATTCCAAATTGTTTTTCCTAATATTTTTTCAAATGGGTTTTGAATTCATTTGAACATTGAATCAAAATCAAATTTAAATATTATTTCAAATATACTTTTCAATTCAAATAAAAATGAAAAATTTTGATAAGTTTTCAAAAATACATTTTTACAACTTTTTAAATGCTTTTATTTTCTAATTTTCTTTTCTTTTACTTCAAAGCCAATTCCAAAAGCATTTGAAATTCATTTTGAATTTTGGATTTGACCACTCATTACAATAGATCAAATGCACCGGCATGTATATATGCACATCCATGTTGCTACTCCTTATGATGAATTTTAATTTAATAAAAAAATATTACTTCCCTATGTTTTCATGCACAAAAATTTAAAATTACCTCAATTTACGTCTATTTCAAAAGGAGCAAATTTTCGGGTGTTACAACTATTGGCTTTTGGTATTCTATAATCTGGAAGAATTGGAACATAGGATTCTCAAACATATGGATTGTAAGGCACATATTGCAGTTCGATAGAGATACATTGGCTTTAAAAATTCAAAGGTTGCAATTGATTATAATATTGAGAAGTGTTGAAAGGGTATTTTCTGCAATGGTTTTAGTGAAAACAAAGTTAAGAAATAAGATAGGAGATGATCTTTTGATAAGTCTAGTCACTTTCATTGAGCGGGATATTTTCTTTGAAGTTAATGAAAATGATATAATCAAGACATTTATGTCCCTTCGAAAGCGTAAAAAAAAAGTAGTCAGAAAAATAGCATTGTAAGTCTCAGGTTATCTTTTATGCCTATATTTCAATTATCGGTATGACTTTTGAACTATTTATACCATATTTAGTGGATGGTTTAAACTTAATCCATGAATTTAAGCCTTATTGTGTTACTTAGTGCAAATGTACCGAATTACATTGTTAATTTATAATTATTACCGAATTGGTAAAATAGATTTACCGAATTATATATGATTTTTTTAGACGGTATACCCTGAGCTAAAATGGTAGATTCGCCGCTGCCCCGATGATATCCTGGGCGACGAAGATGGCATCTGCTTTGACATGCAGCACGATAGTGAAGGAGAATATGGTGGGCCGTGAGGACATCCACGTGGTGCAGCTACGGAGCTGCGCGTATGCCTTTCACTGCTGGAGCGTCACCAAGTGGTTTGACCTAAAGTCGACATGCCTGCTTTGCTGGGACGATGTGACAAGACATCTAGACCCAGAAGTGCGGAAGTATCTCAACGAATTCAACACTCGAGACATGTACGTCGTGGCACCGACACCTGATCCGTGAACATTCCCATGTGTACTTACCCACGATGCTAAAGTAAGCATTCTAGTTGCCCTTGTGAACACCTAAAAAGCATTTGCAACATTTAGAACTGCAGAAAGAAGACATAGAATGCTATTTAATTTGGGGTGTTACAAGTGCCCTTTGTTCCACATGTGCGAGGAAAAGAGGAGGTGGGCTGGGCTAGGCCGAGCCGGCCTGGTTGGTTAGGGATGCGCAAGGACTTTTTTTTTTCCTTCCAAAGGGAGTCGAGATGGGTTTAAAGAGACCCAATTAAAACCACGCGCTTTTAAGTAATTAATTATGACTAGTATATTGCACGTGCTAACGCTACGGTGGCATCTAAAAAAAATAAATCATAAAAATAAAATAAATCGACTCTTCAGGCTCTTCTAATTCCCTAATATCCATTGATTTTGGTCTAGATGAACACAGAGATAAGTTTATCAACAGCATTTAAAGCCAAGAGAGTACCTTATCAGAAGGTCAAAACTTGCTGTTAATTTGTCAAAAACAAGTTTATCGACAGCATCTCTCAGTGTCTCCTTGTCCTTGTGGAAATTGTGAGCCTGGTGTTAGATCCTCACATGCGGAAACCATGGCTGCATCATATATAGGACAAGAACTGAAGGAAAAAGAAAGACACATCACTAACTTATTCTGTCATATGGGCAAACTTGCAAGTATGGACCACATCCATAGCACCGCTCTGTAATTACACCATCCTACACAAGGCAGATTCATCTCATAAGGAAAATGAAGCTCATGAAGAAAATAACAGGACCAGAGTAAATAAAATAAGTAAAGAACCAAAGCTACTGATACCTCATGTTTACCACGTAAGGGATCAGATTGAGTTTGCTCTCCACCAACCATTGCACACTTCAGTAATATTGCATCAGCCAGACAAACTTTCTCACATGGCTTTGAGCAATCCGGTGGGCAATCCTAACGATCAAACTCTAGAGAATAAACAAAGTTTTTCAGATGCAACAGAATTCAGAAGTTAACAGGTTGGCAGATACTTCTAGTGAAAGCAGGAAACTAACTGCAATATCAAATGATAATAATCAAAACAAAGCAATACTTGTGTATAACACCGAGTTCTTTCTTTTATATTGGTAAAATCATTGCAGAATGCAGATAGAAAAATATAACTTTTCACTTTGCAGAAATATATACCCACCACAAACATTTGTTATTTATCTAATAACTCAAATATTGGATGGACTAATCATTAATTTTACTTCTAGGAGGCTTTGAAGTTGTCATGCATTAGCAAAAGTGAGAGATTAATTCCTGACATCAGTAGCATCCTGCATGAAGCTAGTTTAAAAAAAAAAGCAGCATCCTGCATGAACAATGAACATGTAAACAACATGAGGGTCATAGCGCAGTGCCGCAGTCAGTCAGTTCTTCACTCATGCATATTGCATCGCGGCCACTGCTACTCTCACTGTGCTACCACATCAAACACCAACTGCACCAGCGAATTGTCCTCCACAACCTGATTCACTTTTCCTTATAAGCTAACACCGGCACAAAGTGCGTAGCCCCCTCCCACTTTGCCTTTCAAGGTTTTCACCGTCTCATGGAGATGAGGCACTCGATGCTCTTCCTGTCCATCTGACACTGCTGTGCACAGCCAGTAGTCCCTGGAGCCCAATGTAGTGACGGGTGAAGCAGCAAGGTGGAAGGGACATGGTACCTCGAAGCTGGCGCCGCAGATGAGCTTGACCCAGTCGCCGCGCCGGAGGGCCGTGACCTGCGGCGGGTGGTCGCTGGCAAGGCTTCCCCTGCGGGAGTGGGATACGACGGAGGCCGTAGCCCCTACGGACGCGTGGGAGGCCAGGATAGGCGGCGGCGGGTCTACAGCGACCATCGACGCACGGAGGAGGGGTCGGCAGGAGGTGAAGCGGCCGCCGTGCCCTTCGCCCAAACCCTAGGCACGAGCGCTCCTGGTCGTGGAGCCGCCGCTGCCGTCTCCCGACCACGCCTCGCTTCCCCGCCTCCGCCACGGCGGCTCCGCCAGGCCGCGCCGCATGTCGCCCCGTCCTTCGGGAGTCGCGTCGCGAAGCAGGAGGGGTCGGCCGGAGGTGGATCCGCCGTGTTTTTTTGGAAAAAAGAAAGAAAGAGATCCTTCCTTTATCGCTCGGCGCTGATCGCGGGTGAGGTAGCCACGGCTCGGGCCATCACGCGTCGCGCTGATTACAGGCGTGGGGTAGCGGCGTGGGGGTGTGATGAAGCCTGCCTTCACTACCAAAACAACTCAGGCCATCTGATCATAGCGAAGTTTCGTTAGAACAGATCTCAGCCATTTATTTCTAAAAGACGGGATTTTCTGGTCGCACAAAGTGGGGTAGATATAGCAAAAACCATCTCTGTGGGGGACAAATTCCTGGGTGGACCAAATGTAATTTTGATTGATCCCTTATAGTAGAGATATGCACAGAGTTATACTGAGTATTGCATGATATGCACAGAGTTATATTGCTTGATATGCACAAGTTGACTTACATTTGACCTAACATCTAACATGCAACACACGTTACATGAAACATTTTGAGAAAATAGTCAATGACGTCACATAAAAAACGACATGTTACAATAGTTTTGGTTGGCCGGCCGGCATGTCGCCACCTGGAGTGCAACCCCAGCAAGTAATTACCAACGGCCCGCCCGTACGTATCAGCACACCAAAAAGTTCATTTTGCAAGAATATATAATAAGAGCATCTCCAAAAGTACCTAATATTTTCTTCTAAGAACATAGTGTTTTCCAACTCCCAAAAATGTATTGGGCCATCTCCAAGATTTTCCAATAATTCACTCCGAAAACATTAAAATTTTGGTCCCATACGCAATTTTGTACGCGGCAATTTATTTTTTTTCCGCGACAGATCGGTTTCCGCGCAAGGAGTCGCACATCCATCGCCGCCGCCTCCAGCCCTCCATGCAGCTTCTGCCGATCCCCAGCCTTCCCCTGCCGGCGATCTCCGAACTCCGGATGCTCGACCTCCAGGAACTCCCTCTTGTACTTGTATCTCATCGCCACCCACATGAACAGAGCCATATTGACCACCGAGCGAAGCAGGAAGAACACGTAGTAGTAGTCAAGGTGAGAGTAGTAGAAAAGAAAGGGTACACGTTGGCCAGCAGTGGCGCGCCGGTGCCGGCCAGGTACCGCGCGACCTCCGCCATGTACCCCTCCGTGAACGAGCCGCTGGAGGGCAGGTAGGAGTTGGCGACCACGTCGAAGCGCACCGCCGGGAGGATGCTCTGCGTCGCGCCGCCCTGCACCTCGTTGCCGACGGCGATGTACTTGATGTTGACGGCGGGGTAGTAGGGCTTCACGTTGTTCTGCACCCACGACGCCGCGTACGATTGAGGCGCTGCCCGCAAGCCGGCCAAGCTCATCGCCGTTGCCGGTGTCGAGGTGAGGGCGATGCCGGAGTTGCGCAGGGCGTTGAGTGCGGATTGGGAGGGCGAGTAGATGCGCATCGGCAGGGTGTCAGTGTCACTGGCGCGGTGGACGGACCGCTGCCGCATCACGCGCATACGCACGAAGGAGACCCGGTTGGCGGTCGCCGCAAACTCCCGCGCGCGAAGAGGAAACCACGCGGCCAAACTGCGTTACGCGAAACCTGGAGACCGTGCAACTTTAAGCGGATTTTTTTCCCAAGTGCCGAAAGAGTTTGATAGTTGTTGGAGATGAATTTTTTTTATTCTTCTAAAAAATTATGGATTGGGAGGGATTATTGGGTACTCTCGAAGGTTAGGACATGTCTATACGAAAGTTATAGTTCTTAATAGTCCCAAATATGTGTTTAGGGTCTAAAAATATTGTAGTCGAGAAGTTTTTTATTTGAAGTCAATATTATTTGGAAAAAATAAAAAATTGAATCTCAAAACTTTTTAAAACAGTTTTCTAAAACTGTTTAGGACAGCACGTGACACACACAGCTCATCCATTTTACTGGCTTGAAGAGTTCCCGTCCTCCGTCCTGTTTTCTGCTGCTGATGACATTGCTTCTGCTGCAGCCTTGACCTTCAGAGTCACCATCTTCTTGGCGTGCCAACGTTCTCGCTTCCTCTTCCGACCGGCACCACCACAGATGGTGACAAATCGCTGACCGCCAAAACCTACCCTGCCGGCCCAAATTTCTTAGGGAGAAATTCCGCGCCAACCGGATTCCTTGCTTCGGTGTGGTGATCCGGGCAACCGTTTTTTAATCAGTGTGAATGGGGCCTGGCAATTAGTGGTGCTAGAATGCTTTACATCAAATAAACCCACCAATGCAAGACCTGGGGCTACCTGACCTGCCCTCATCAGTGTTGTTGCGAGCTTCGTCTAGCTGCAGAGGGAGAGAGAGGGTGGAGATGGCGGAGACGGTGCTGAGCATGGCGAGGTCCATGCTGGGGAGCGCCGTCAGCAAGGCCTCGGTGGCCGCCTCCGAAGAGATGAGCCTGCTCATGGGGGTGCAGAACGAGATCTGGTACGTACGTCCGTGACCGCCTTTGGCGCCGTTACTCGCTCTTGACTTGTGTTCCTTTATTTGCTTGGTGACCTTTATTTGCTGGGATGGGCTGGATATGTACATAGCGAGGCTTGACGTTTGGCAGGCAGGCAAAAAGCTTGCTTTTATGTTGCTCTCCAAGAAAGCTCACACGTCCTAGCCAGTGGAAACCTTTTTCTTGGCCGTGCGGGCGAGCCAGATCTCGTCTTTGCCCGCACTCTACTCCAGCTCAGAAACGCCCACGGGCAGCAGCAACGAGGCTGTGCTGCGAGTTCAGCGTCCACGTTGCCCAGATCTGAGCCATGGTCCATGGACCTGCAGGACCACACCATGACCTCAAGCTTGAGTTCCCCGCCGGCGAGATGGAGGACTCCGCTAGTGTCGTCCCTCGGACTATATAGTTGTCCATACAGCCCGAGGCACCATTTGTAGAGAACAGAGCTTTACTCCCGGTGGGGAACCCCCCCTAGTCCCGGTTCCCCACCCGGGAGCAAGCATCCGGGACTAAAGGGGGTCCTTTAGTCTCGGGTCAGGAATCGGGACTAAAGGGGGTGGGTAACACCAACCGGGACTAAAGGTGCCTGACTAAAGGTTATATTTTTTCTTTTTTCTTTTCTTTTCATTTTTTTGTTTTCTTTTCAAAATAGGTTTTCGAAGTCGTATTGTACACTGCTAATAATACATTTATACGCGCGTATAGTATGTTTCGGTTCAAGCACAATGAACGTATTAAATGACACAATTCAAGCATAGAACTATATATATATATATATATATATATATATATATATATATATATATATACATGCATGCATGCATATGTGTATTTTACATTATATTATTTCATGTGCATATATTACAAAAGATTGCATTACAGTTGTTGTGATATAACAAGTTTCCTCTCATCCTCTAGCTTGGCTTCCATGGCAGTGTTGGGTCGAAGTAGAACTCGCCCTTGGAATCGATGACCTAGTCATTAAAAAATCTGGCTATAGACTCTTGAATTGCTTTGAACTGGTCTTGCCGTATGATCTTTTCCTCCAACCATCGAGCCTACAGGTTTGAATTAAAGGAAAATAAATTAATATATGTACATACATACATACATACATACATATATATATATATATATATATATATAAAGACATAGTAACACAATCAATAATAATAATTAAATGAATATATAGTGTATTTTTAACGTACTTTGAGTCTCTCTGTAGGAGTTCTTTGGGAGACCTACTTGATAAACTCGCAAACATAGTAACCACAGTAGTTGTTCCCCTGTTCCTGCCTCAGACACTACTTTACGAGAAAAAGATTTGTCATCTAATCTGGTGATCCGGTGAAAGCTATATGTTTAATTAATAAAGATGATGCGATTTAGGGGACTTACTTTCAAAGGGATTACATTCAGTAGCGCTTTGCATTTTCCCATGTGTTGCTTCTCAATAAAGGTTTTCCAAACACTGCCCAATAAAAAATTTGCCACGTCATCAGATATAGTTAATCATCATGTTTGTGTGTATATATAGTTGCTAGAGATACCGAAATTACCTCTGGATAATATCTATCATATCTTGGTAGTCTTGTTGTGGTTTTCTCATCGAGTCATAGATTATCAAGTGACTTTTCACCAGATCGATGTCCATCAATATCCAGTGATTGCTGCATGTGTTTATAGGATATAACGCATAACACTCATTAATTAACTAGAATCAACATATGAGCCATTAAGGATGATCGACATTATTAACACTCACTTGAAGTTGTAGGGGAAGAGTATATCCTTCTTGTGGCGTTGGTTCACTAAGAAGTTCATGAGGTTACTCTCTGACTCAGACTTCCAATTAGGCTTTGGAGTAACTGGGTCTTTGAATACTATATGGGGATCAACAAAACCAATTTCATTGTAGCCTTTCTTTCTGCGCTCTGTCATTGTAAATCTGCATATATATAGTAATTGTTAGGATAATTTATATGCATATACACATATATGATGAGTTTAATAAAAGATCGAAATAATTATTACTTACAGGCAATAGCAGCTAATGATAACTTTGTCCAGAGAGATCAGGTGGCATAGTTGATGAAATTATGCAAAGTCAACATACATAACATCATCGCCACGGAACCAATGTTCGTCTCTAATTCTGACACCAACGCAGAAGTCTCCACCGGTAGACGCCTGCATGTACCACTTGTTTAGCAGGTACATTTGCGTCCCCAGATCACCTAAGGCTTGAGGGTTGTATAGACTCTGGCATAGTACAAATTTTTTCTTCCAAATATCAACCTCCGCCGCACTCTCAATGTTTCCATCACCAAACATATGGTAAAGGTCGAGACCAGTCTCTTCAATAAATTCACCAAGGTGATCCAAATCGACATCCGGAGGTATGTTTGCCTGCTGCATTAATACTAAATTCGAACCATATTCATTACCAACAACTAGCGGGGGGACTGATTGGTGCGATTGTTGTCCGAGTTGTGCAACTCCTTTCCCTACCCGCTTCTTTTTCTGTGCCGCCTCAATTGACTTGGTGAGAGTGCGGTCATAGTCCGTTAACGTTGCTTTGGACGGCTTACGAGATTCCCGCTGTTGTTGCTGGTAAGAAGCCACCTTTTTTCTTAGAATATCTGGAGCTACAAAGAAGTACGGTTTCTCCGGGTTTCTCCTTGCTTCTTGATCCTTTTTAAGTTTGTCATAGAATCTGGACATATCTTTTTTATATGCATCAGTTACTTCTTCCTTCTCTTCAGATATTATTTTGGGAATAGCCCTTGGTTTCACGATGGCTATCTTTGCCAGCGGGGGCTGGTTCTTCGTTTGCGAGGCTAGCCTCTTGCTAGTACTTGGCTTCTTGGTAGGCGGGGGCAGGGGAGGCGTTGGAGACCTCCTTGGAGGTGGTCGCAGCGGCGTTGGAGACCTCCTTGGAGGTGGTGGCTACGGCGTTGGAGACCTCCTTGGAGATGGTGTGGATGCAGCCTCGCCTTCCAACACATTGTCTTCGTACAGAGCACTATGATGATCTGGCGATTGAACAATTGGACTTAGGTTGGGGGAGGATCTGCTACAAAAAAAGGAATGACATATTATTATGAGCAGATTGTTAATTATTTAAGCCAATATAAATTAATGATGTAGTGTTTTCATCCGCACCTATGGTGAGGTAGTTCAGGAGGAGGTGGAGGCGACATCCCAGGAATGATGATGTAGCGCTTGCGCCATAGAATAAATGTCTTCTCTGCTTCTCCTAGAGTCTTCTCGCCATCACCTCCAAGAATGTCAAGAGGCAAATCACTAAAACCTTTTTCAGCTTTATCTACCGAGATGGTAGCATATCCTTCTTGGATTATATTCCCATGAATCCTTGGTGTCTTGGTTCGGTCGATAGGATTAACAAGACCGATAGCCACCTTGATTGTGGAATTCCCCTTCGGAATGTGTAGCTCACACGATGTACAAGGTTCAGTGACGTCATCCACAGGGAAGTGCAGTCCTGTGTCCCCTTGATTTGGTATCTCCGTGGAAGCGCAGCTGCTTTTCAACTGAGCACTCACTGATGCCTGCTTGCTTCCTGGCTCTGATGCCTGCTTGCTTGCACTCACTGCTATTTGCACTTGCCTTCTGATTTTCTCCTGCATTCTCGCTTCAAGGTTTTTTTCCCGCTCCTGTGCTTCACGCACCGCTTCCTCCAACCTCTGGAGCCGCTGTGCCTCTTCTTCCTTCTTTCTCTGGCGGCTTCTGTAGGAAGGTCTGTCCTGAGGGAATCCATGCTCTCATGAGACACTTCCTTTGCCTCTAGTTCGGCCACCGTGTTCAATAGTCCCGATGGCGTATGTCAGTTCATCCTTCTCTCTGTTGGGCCTGAACGCACCACTAGCAGTAGCTCTCTGAGCATAAAACAATCTTTCTGCTGCTTCTTGCAGTCTTGCGCCATAAACGCACTTCCCTGTCTCCTGGTCCAGTGTCCCCCCATGAGCGAAAAACCAATTCTTTGCACGCTCTCTCCTCTCGAGTGATTCTGGTGTGATACCCTTGGCAAGAAGGTCTGCTTCCATTTTGTTCCACTTCTTAATGGCAGTCGGGTAGCCACCTGATCCCAAGTTATGGTGGTATGTCTTCTGTTGGGCATTACAATGGTTCTTTATCACCCGACTCACACCCTCTTCCGACGTCTTGTACTGTACAAACTCATCCCAATAGGGCCTCTGCTTTGAGATCGGGCCTGGAACAGTGAAATCTGGTGCTATGTTCTTCTTGACATACGTCGTGTATAGGTGTTTCTTCTAAGTCTGAAACTGGGTGGCCATCTTCTTCATTGCCCAATCCCTAACTCGCTCCTTCAATTCATCACCATCTATTATATCATCATAACCATCTGTTTGGAGCGTGAAATGTTCCAAGACATCATTCCAAATTAACGTCTTGTCACGATCGGAGACAAAACTGATATGAGGAGCATTGGTCTTCTTCTTCCATTCACGGGTACTGATCGGGAGCCGGTCCCTTACAAGGTAACCACAGTGGTGCACGAATTTCGTTTTATTTGGCCCCCTCGGTTCGCCTGTATCCACATTGAACTCCGAGATGATGAAGCGGCCCTCCAATGGCTTTTTGGGACCTCGAATATTTTTACTCTTCGTTGTAGTTGTTGATGTCGATCCAGAGGGCTACAAAACATAAACATTATTTTTAATGTCATGAGCACACATAAGACATATGATAATATATATAGCTAATAATAAAAAATATATACTTGGCCAATATCTTGTTGCTCATTTTGCACGTTATTTTTAGCACCATCATCGCCGGCAACTTGAGTGCCAGTGTTGATCAAATTCATCATCAACTCCTCATCCATGTTTCTCGGGTCGGCCATCTAGCTTCAAAAAACAAAACCAATATATAGTACATCAAATCTTTGCTTACATGCGTAAAATCTACGAACAATATGCATTATTAAATCTTGCCCCTCGGTCACGGACGCAATTCGCCACACTAGGGCGAACTGTGTCAGTACTAGGGCAAATTAGGGCTATACATAAACGGCCAAGGGCGAATTGCGTCGGTGACTAGGGCGAACCACGTCGGTGACATCAACAACGTGGTTCGCCCTAGTCACCGACGCAATTCGCCCTAGTGTGATTATTTAGCGTTAACGATAACGATAATACGAATGTTGATCGACTAGGCCGCGAGAGAGGGCGGTGTGACGAGAGTGGTGGTGCTCCGCTCCGCCGTATATATGTTTGTACACATGGGTGACCAAGGGCGGCGGTGCTCCGCCGTATAAACCCTAAACCCTAGGGCGAACGAGGGCGGTGGTGCTCCACCATATAAACCCTAAACCCTAAGGCGAACGAGGGCGGCGGTGCTCCGCCGTATAAACCCTAAACCCTAGGGCGAACGAGGGCGGCGGTGCTCCACCGTATAAACCCTAAACCCTAGGGCGAATGAGGGCGGCGGTGCTCTGCCGTATACATAGAAACGCATGGGCGAACAAGGGCGGCAGTGCTCCATGACGTATATATACATGCATATGAATACAAATGAAGAAAACATAGGGATCGCGATCGAGGACAAGGACGTACGGCAAGACGAGCGGCGTGGTCTCGACGTCGGCGCAGAGTGGGCCGGGGCGGTGGTCGGCGTAGCAGAGCGGGCCGGGCCGTGTCGGCGCGGTGGCGACCGGCGTCGGGGGCGCGCACACTACTGTCTCTGCTGACGACGACGACGTGAGGCGGGCCGGTGTTGGGGGCGCGGTGATGAGGAAGACCAGCGGCGCAGCGTCGACGGCCGTGCGCACGAGGCGACTGAGGCGAGGCGGCCGGCTAGCCGGCGTACTGCGCGAGGCGAGGCGGGGCGGGCTCCGGTGTCGCAGGCTGGCCGGCTCTTCGGTGTTGGGGGCGGCCGGAGAGGCGTCGGTGGCCGCGCGAGGCGAGGCACGGGCTCCGGTGTCGCGGCAGCAGGCTGATGCGCGGGGGCCGGGCGACCTGCGTCGGGCGGGGTGGCGACCGGTGTGCAGCAGCGTCGGTGTTCGAGGCGGGGTGGCGACCGGTGTGTGGCAGCGACAGGCGTGCGGTAGCGCCGGCAGGGGAAGACGAATCGGCAGCGGCGCGAGGAAGAAGAGAGAAAGGGCGGCGGTGTTCGACGAGGAAGAAAAGGAGGGGATCGATCTGCGCCAGTCACTGGCGCTTATATACCAGGGAGATTTACTCCTGATGCTAGCCACCAGCCGGGACAAAAATACCTTTACTCCCGGTTGGTAACACGCACCGGGAGCAAAGGTTTTTTTGGCGGGCCACGAAACTGCAGCCCACCTTTACTCCCGGATGGGCTTCCCACCCAGGAGTAAAGGTGGGCTGCAGTTTCGTTTCCCGCCTGTTTTGAGCAAATTTTTTTAATAGAAATGCAATAGTCTTGTTAAATACATAGTAAATTAAATAAAAGGCATAAAATTATTTTGTTAAAAATATGGATTTTCTTTTTCTTTATTGCACGTAGGAAAAATCTATAACCTAACTTTTTTAGTTTTTGTTATAATTATAAAACATAATGTAACTAATATTTATTATTTCGTTAATGCAAAAATGTAGTGTTTAATTAAAATTATTAAAACTATTGGTTTTGGATAGAAAATTTGATTTCACATCATTTTAACGTTAATATTTTAATTTTTCATCACTCAATATCCTAATTTAACTTTTCGAGAGAGAAATCCCACCAAATCAAATATTGATTTAATTTGAAACATAACATAATAAACATCTGAATTCATAATTATTACATAATATCTCAAACACACACTACATTAAATCACTATATCATCAAGTGGGCTCAGCAATGAACTTCTTCTTTACGTATGTCCCTTGGTTATGATCGCGTCGTAACCATGGAGTGTCCTCATCATTTACCAAGATGATAGGGTCTTTGTTCACTTTGACGGGCGGAATTCGGTCATCCTTTTCATAATCTTCTGACATGTCCGACTTGTCCTCAATTCCCACGATGACTCTTTTCCCTGAAAGAATTATGTGGCGCTTTGGCTCTTTGGTTGAGTCATTATCGTTTTTCCCTCTTTTTGGTTTGGTAGACATATCATTGACATAGAACACCTGATTCACATCCTTGGCAAGAACGAATGGTTCGTCTTTGTACCCAATATTACTAAGGTCTACTGTTGTCATTCCATACTCGTTGTCTACTGTTACCCCGCCTCCGGTCACCTTGACCCATTGGCACTTGAACAATGGGATCTTCAAAGTAGGTGCATATTCTAGTTCCCATATTTTATCTATGCGGCCATAATATGTCTGCTTATTCCCATTCGGGTCTGTGGCATCTATGCGGACACCACTGTTTTGGTTGGTACTCCTTTTATCTTGGGCTACTGTGTAGAATATGTTCCCATTTATCTCGTACCCTTTGTATATGATGATATGCCATGATGGTTGCATAGCCAATAAATACAGTTGCTCATGGATGCTCTCATCACCTTGACATTTTTTTCGCAACCAACCGTCGAAAGTTTCCATGTGCTTACGTGTAATCTAAGCTTCAGTCTTCCCTGGAAACTCGGATCGTAAGAGATCCTTGTGTGTCTCAATATACGGATCTACCAAAGAGGAGTTCTGTAGAACTGTGTAGTACGCTTTATTGAAATAATCATCCTCCGTACCAATATATGTTTTCCTCCCTAGTGTCCCCTTTCCGCTTAGTCTCCCCTCATGTCTCGATTCAGGAACACCAATCGAGTCAAGGTCAGGAATAAAGTCAACACAGAACTCAATGACCTCTTCTGTTCCATAGCCCTTGGCGATGCTTCCTTCTGGGCAAGCACGGTTGTGAACATATTTCTTCAGGACTCCCATGAATCTCTCTAAGGGGAACATGTTGTGTAGGAACACAGGACCGAGAATGAAAATCTCCTTGACTAGGTGAACTAGGAGGTGTGTCATGATATCAAAGAAGGAAGGAGGGAACACCAACTCAAAGCTGACGATACATTGAACCACATCATTCTGTAGTTTAGCTAGATCAGTTGGATCAATTGCCTTATGAGAAATTGCATTGAGGAATGTACATAGCTTCACGGTGGCTAGACATACATTTGGAGGTAGAATTCCTCTTAATGCAACTGGAAGTAATTGCGTCATGAGAACGTGATAGTCATGGGACTTTAAGTTACAGAATTTCTTCTCTGGCACATTTATAATACCCTTTATATTCGAGGAGAATCCAGATGGTACCTTGATGTTGTTTAAGCATTCAAACATGATTTCCTTCTCCTCTTTGCTTAGAGTGTAGCTGGCAGGACGTAAGTAATGACGTCCATCATCTGTCTTCTCTGGATGTAGGTTGTCTCTTTCTCTCAAACAACACAGGTCCTGTCGTGCTTCAAATGTGTCCTTAGGCTTTCCATACACACCCATGAAGCCTAGCAGGTTCACACAAAGATTCTTCGTCAGGTGCATCACGTCGATCGAGCTGCGGACCTCTAGGACTTGCCAATAGGGTAGCTCCCAAAATATGGATTTCTTCTTCCACATGGGTGCGTGACCGTTAGCGTCGTTCGGAACAGGTTGGCTGCCATGTCCTTTTCCAAAGATGACTTTAACATCATTGACCATATCGAGTACATCCTTACCGGTTCGGTTGCGAGGCTTGGTCAGGTGGTCTGCCTTCCCTTTAAAATGCTTGCCTTTCTTTCTTACGGGATGATTTGCAGGAAGAAATCGACGATGGCCAAGGTATACGACCTTTCGACATTTTTTCAAGAATACACCTCTAATATCACCGAAGCAGTGTGTGCATGCATTATATCCCTTGTTTGACTGTCCTGAAAGATTACTTAGAGTAGGCCAATCATTGATTGTTACGAACAACAATGCTCGCAGATCAAAGTGTTCCTGTTTGTACTCATCCCACACACGTACACCTTCTTTATTCCACAAAATGAGAAGTTCATCAATAAGTGGTCTCAGGTACACATCGATGTCATTGCCAGGTTGCTTTGGGCCTTGGATGAGCACAGGCATCATAATGAACTTCCGCTTCATGCATAACCAAGGAGGAAGGTTGTAGATACTTAGAGTAACAGGCCAAGTGCTATGACTACTGTTCTGCTCTCCAAAAGGATTGATACCATCTGTACTTAAAGCAAACCTTAAGTTTCTTGCGTCATTTGCAAACTCCGGGAATTCTCTGTCGATTGCTCTCCACTGGGACCCATCAGCAGGGTGTCTCAACATATTGTCTACCTTACGGTCTTCTTTGTGCCATCGCAACAATTTTGCATGTTCTTTGTTTCTGAATAGACGTTTCAAGCTTGGTATTATAGGAGCATACCACATAACCTTGGCAGGGATTTTCTTCCGCGGACGTTCGCCCTCAACATCACCAGGGTCATCTCGCCTGATCTTATACCGCGATGTATGGCATACCGGGCATGCATCCAATTTCTCGTACTCTTTGCCACGGTAGAGGATGCAGTCATTAGGACATGCATGTATCTTCTCGATTTCTAGCCCCATAGGACAGACAACTTGTTTTGCTTCGTAGGTAGTGGCGGGCAATTCATTGTCCTTCGGAAGCATCTTCTTTTAGATTTTTAGTAACTCTCCAAATCTCTTGTCAGATACACCATTCTTTGCCTTCCATTGCAGCAATTCTAGTGTGGTTCCCAACTTTTTCTGCCCTGCATCACAAGTTGGGTACAACAATTTCTTGTGATCTTCTAGCATCCGCTCGAACTTGATCTTCTCCTTTTCACTTTCACATTCTCTTTGTGCGTCACGAATGACCTGACAAAGATCATCAGCAGGCTCATCTTCTGCGGCTACCTCTTCTTCAGCTTCTCCCATTGCAGTATCATTGAAGCACGCACCATCGGGAATAATATCATTGTCGTCCCATTGTTCTTCTTCACCTTCTTCCATTACAACACCGGTTTCTCCGTGCTTCGTCCAACAAATATAGTTTGGCATGAAACCCGACTTGAATAAGTGTGAATGAAGAGTCCTTGAGCAAGGATATTCCACCGTATTCTTATATATGGCACATGGGCAGCACATGAAACCATCGCGTTTGTTTGCCTCGGCCGCACGTAACAAAGAATGCACGCCGTCAATGAACTCTTAGGAGCGGCGATCAGCATTGTACATCCAATGCCGGCTCATCTGCATTACATGACATAAATACCATATTAAAACCTAGATCATAATTAATTATTTATACAACATGCGTGCCACCACAAAAGGTACAAATTTATGAAAGCATCACTACAATGTAGACAATCCCAACTACCACTAAAAGAACTAAAGCTAAAATACATTTCAGGAGCACAAGGATTTCGCGACCAATCTCAACTAAAATAGACAGATCCCCCGATTGTGCAACATCTTTGGGCTTCTTCGGCTGGATCATTGCCTCATTAGCCGTCGTATCTGCCTGTTGTGCAAGATATTTTTGCACGAGTTCAACATACTCTTCCTCCCAGTAGAAGCCTGAACATCGTCCACTGCCATCCCACTGAAATTAAAACAAAAAATTAGAACTTTAATCACAACCATCATGAAAATAGGTATAAACTAACCATAATCATAAAATACGATAAAATAACTCACATTGCGATCCGGACACTTGTAGAAGATACGACCCTTGTTGGGACCCTCCTTCTTCACTCGGTACTCCATCACAATCTTCATCTCATCACGACACTTGCCGCATGGAATGAGAGGGAGGCCCGGCCTAAGTGGCTTTGGAAACCCATGAGTGGCCGAGGACCCGGAAGCAGTTGCCATCTACTCTCTATACTCATTTTTAATACACTATAAATTTCTCATTTTATAAACAAATAAAATTAAGAAACTATAAAATTATCTATATCTCTAAACAATGAAGTGCGCTATGCAAGCTAGAAATAAAAAGTGAATACTAATTTTAAATACCTACTTTAACCTTTCTTCATCCAAATATGCAAACTATAAGTTATTTTGAGCTCAAATTGTTTACAAAAAAAACACCATAAAAACAATATATATATAGTGAACAATATGAGATAAACCAATGAAGAAAAATAAGAGTATGAGATTGGTAACCTTTACAACTGAAGAATCGACGGAGGAATCGAAGAAATCGATGGAGGAATCGAAGAATGGATGGAGGAATAATGGAGGGAGGAAGCAAGAACACTAGTGCAGTGAGCTTCAAAATGTGCTGAGCTCGGGCTCGGGGAGGAAGAAGGAGACGGCCGGGATATAAAGGGGGGACCTTTAGTCCCGGTTGGTGGCTCCAACCAGGACTAAAGGTAACTTTCCAACCCCCGGCGCAGCCACGGCCCGGGAGTAGACCTTTACTCCCGGTTGGAGCCACCAACCTGGAGTAAAAGTCTATCTTTAGTCCCGGTTGGTGGCTCCAACCGGGACTAAAGGTCCCTGCCACCTCTGTCTAGCGCAGTAGCCGTTGGGCAGGGACCTTTAGTCCCGGTTGGAGCCACCAACCGGGACTAAAGGTCTCTCTAGTCCCGGGCGCAAAAATGCCAGGACTAGAGCCCATTTTGGCCGAGGATCAAAGGTCTGTTCTCTACTAGTGCACGACGGCATGGCACGAAGCCCGCTTTTTTAGCCCGACACGAGCACGGCACGGCCTGATGACATGTGGGCCCGGGCTAGCCCAACCCGAGGGAGCAGGCCGTGCCTGGGCCGCTGCTCAGGCCCATGGGCTAGCACGGCACGGCCCGGCCTGCGTCAGCCTGCCCGGCAGCGGCCCGGCCTCCCCCCTCCCCCTCCTCACTCCTCCTCCCCTCCCCGTGGCCCAGCGCGGCCTAGCGCGGCTGGCCCAGCGTCGTCCTCGCCTCCCCCCGACCCCCCTCCTCATATGGCCCGCGCAGCCGCAGCCCGCAGCATAATCCAACTCCCGGCCGAACCCTAACTCCACTCCGGCTCCCCCTCCCCGCCGCCACCTCCCGTTCCCCGCACCGCACACGCGCGGACGCAACGTGACTCCACACATGCGCGGCGTGGACGCGGCCTTCTCCTTCCCCGCTGTTCACCTGCTTCTCCGCCCTACAACCACCCGCCTCCTCCTTGCGCACAAGCTGCAGAACGCCACGGTGGCCATCCGCGACCTACCTCAGGCTCCTCTCCTCCCGTCCCTCCACGAGGCCACGCCTTGGGTGCGAGCGCATCGTGCTCGAGCTCCGCCCCGCTGGCCACCGACGCCTCGAGCTTCTGCCTCCCCGCGGCTCACCGAATCCCACCTCCACTCCAACCCGCCTCCATCGACAGTGGCCACCTCCTCGGCTCCTCCTCACCACCACGCGCTGCTGCTCCTCCACATGCCTCCTCTGCGCTGATCCGGCCTCGTTCTCCATGGATCCGGCCTCCTCATCGCTCATCCTCCGTGGATGGAGAGGTCGCGTCGTCCATGGCCTTCCAAAGCAACGACAGCAGCCTGGCGCCCTAGCCTCCCCCTCTCTCTCTATCGGTGTAGTGGGCCTTGGGCCGGCCTGGCACGCTGGATTAGCCATGCTTCTCGGGTCGGGCCAGCACGAAAAATGGCCTAGCCGGCCGTTCTTGGGCCGACGGCCAGGCACGAAGCCCATGGCGGCACGGCCCGCAGGGCACGTCGTGCCTTGTCGGCCCGACCCTCATCGGGCCGTGCCGGGCCGGCCCGGCCCGTTGGACATCTATACCTCAGACCCTCACACTGGATTGTCCGATTGGGGCTGCAGCTCACCAAACCATCGCAGGCTCCTTTCAGTTGCCTCTAGCTAACTGACAGCCTGCTACTCATCACTTCCTTTCTACCTCGGGAAGGGGACAAGGTGGGTCAACGAAACCAAACGCCTAGCTAGCAATATTTTCTTACCTTGTGTTAGACACCCCAAAATGTCCCCAAGGTAGATTATAGGCATCTCACTATGGGAATCAGGAGATTTGCAAAACACTCGGCAAAGGGTTTGCCGAGTGTCAGACTCGGTAAAGGGTTTGCCGAGTGTCACACTCGGCAAACGACACTCGGTGAAATTTTACTCGGCAAACAGACTTTGCCGAGTGTTTTTTGTCAGACACTCGGCAAAGACTTCGCCGAGTGCCCAAAATACACTCGGCAAACATTTTTTTCGAAAAATAAAAAAAAGCCACCACAAAAAAAGGCACCTAGATCTGGAGGCCACGAGCCACCACCGCGCCACTGCCGCCCGCCACCACCGGCCACCACCACCATGCCACCACCCGCCATGCCGGGGAAGAGAGGGAGAGGAGGGCGCGGCCGCCGGATCCGGGGAAGAGAGGGAGAGAGGGGGTGGCCGGGCCAGATCTACCGCCGGGGAAGTGAGAGGAGGGAGAGGGGCGCCGGCGGTGGGAAGAGAGGGAGAGGAGGGGGCGGCCGCGTCGGATCCACCGCCGGGGAAGAGAGAGGAGGGGGAGGGGCGTCGGGGAAGAGAGAGGAGGGAGAGGAGGGGGCGGCCGCGCGCGGGGCTGGATCTAGGGAAGAGAGAGGAGGGGGCGGCCGCGCCGAATCCGCTGCCGGGGAAGAGAGAGGAGGGAGAGGAGGGGAGGGGCGCCGGTGGTGGGAAGAGAGGGAGAGGAGGGGGCGACCACGCCGGGGTAGGATCCAGCCTCCCTGTGCGCCACCGTCGCCGGATCCGCCCCTGCGGGGGGCCGGATCTGGTGGAGGCGGTGGAGGAGGGAGGGAGGTGCGCCAGCGAGGCAGGAGGGGAGGGCGGGCTGCGCCGGCGAGGGAGGACAGGAGGGCAGGCCGCGCCGGCGCCGGAGAGGGAGGAGGGGAGGGCGGGGCCACGCCGGCGCCGAGAGGGAGGAGGGGGCAGTGCGAGGGAGGTGCACGGGGAGGGGGCCGAGAATGGGAGGGGGCGTGCGGACGGCGCGGGGAGAAGGGGAGCCCGCGGCGTTGGGGTTAAAAAAGGATTTTTTTTCGTTTGCCGAGTGCCCCAAATCTAGACACTCGTCAAAGATTTTTTTTTCATTTTTTTTCTTCTCTTTCTTTCCCAGGAAAAAAATATTTTTTTTTACTTTGCCGAGTGTCCTAGATCTAGGCACTCGGCAAAGATTTTTTTTCATTATTTTTCTTCTCTTTCTTTCCCAGAAAAAAATATTTTTTACTTTGCTGAGTGTCCTAGATCTGGGCACTCGGCAAAGATTTTTTATTTTTATTTTTTTCTTCTCTTTCTTTCCCATAAAAAATATTTTTCCCTTTGGCGAGTGTAAAAAAAACACTTGGCAAACCCCATCTTTGCCGAGTGTTTTTTTACACTCGGCAAACCACCTCTTTACCGAGTGTTTTTATGGCAGCACTCGGCAAAGAACTTGTTTGCCGAGTGCCCGAGAGAAAACACTCGGCAAACACAAAAACACTCGGCAAATTTGACGTTTTGGTAGTGTCTCCAACAAATTGTGTACATTGTATATATGTTGGTGGCCAAGTGATGCGACAAAATAATGAACAGAACACGCGGAGAAGACAGCGAGCCGCCCCAGTCGGCTTAGCCAACCCAGCAGCACGTACTCTGGCTGAGTCCGTGAGTCGGCTAAGCCGACTCCCCTCTAATAGCCGGCCAAGGCACCCAGGCCCGTGAAAGTCGTCTTAGCCAACTCCCCAGTCGGCTAAGTCGACTCGTGTCTGGAAATCGACTAGGAGACTTCTAAAAGTCGGTTTTTGGTATTTTTGGACATGAGAAACTTGGAGATTATGATATGGACTTGTTTTCTACTGGGATAAGACCACGGCCAATTGAGGATCACGACCGATTGAATTCCCATCTATCCAATCATCAAACAAACCAATCTACCAAACACTTTTACCCCTTTTCCAACCCCTCCTGCTGTTCGGCACGTCTCCCAACTAGTTCTGTCGGCGTCCTAGGCGGCCTTGCTGGTCCTAGGGCATCCTCCACATGCTCCTCCCCGACATGTCTTCCTGGGAGAAGTTTGAGAGTCTTTTCAGCCTAGAACGAGCTCGACATCAGCCTAACCGGTCTCTAGATCGGTTTCGTCGATTACAACGCTGCGTTCTTGCTGTGTGTAGATTGATTTGCAACCTCTTTTGGGCATGCTAGCCCTATTGGTGTGTGACCTAGACACCCTTTGGCGTCAGAATAGGCTGTTTATCATTGTGTAGCCTTACCAAGCGAGGATATAAAACAAGCTTGCTTATTTGGATGCCTTGTCTGACTATTCTAGCCTCCTTTGCGGGCCGTCAATACTGGCACTAAGCAACAAGCCAGCCAAGCTGTGGCTAGGGTGACATCGGCAGCATGCCAATCAGGATGGTGGTGACGCGTGGGAGGGAAATTAGGAAGATTTATTAGGCAAGTTTGTTGATTTGGAGGTGTACCTATAAAATATAAAGGGCACTTTAGATTAGATTGTAATCATCGAAGAGAATAAACCTTCCTGTGTTGGGCGTGAGTTTGTCTTCGACGGTGGTGCTAGGTTCTTCTGCCCACTGCCGCGACCGTCGACCATGACCCTCCACAAGTTCCTCACTATCCTCTATGTTCTCTTCCTCATTCATAGTTACTCCAACGCTCACCACTACTTTCTACTCTTTGATTATCCCACCAATGCATGTGAATGCCTCGTGCTTGAGTAGCCCCATCAAAGGGCTGGCCACACCACCATAGCCGGCGATGAACTTTCGATAATACCTAGTGAGGCCTAGGAAGCTTCGTAGAGAATGTTGTGTGCTCAAGCACAGCTACGCCTACACCACCGCCACTTGGTCTAGATCCATGGCAATGCCCTTGGCTGATATGATATGGCAGAGGTATGCCACAGTGTACTCACCAAAGAAGCACTTGGAATGTTTGGCAAAGATGTGGTGGTCACGCATCTGTTGCCGCATGGTCTTCAGATGCTATAAGTGCTCAGCCTAATAAAAGCCATACACAAGAATATCATAAAAATATACAAGTATAGAGTAGTGGATGAATGCTTTAAGAAGATCGTTCATCAAAGCCTAGAAAGTCACCGGGGCGTTCACGAGGCCGATTGGCATGACGAGGAACTTGAAGTGGCCCCGGTGGGTTTGGAAAACCATCTTGGTGACATTGTTAGGGTGCATGCACAACTAGTGGTAGCTCATCAATGGCATAGGGAATTTGTCCTTGACCGTCTTGTCACTGAGGGCACGGTAGCCGATGCAGAAGCGCCAACTACCATCATGCTTTTGTCCCAGAGCACTGGGATGGAAAATGGTGATGTTGACACCCGGATGATCCCTTGGGTGAGCATATCCTCACACTGGCATTCAATGTCGCCCTTCAAGAGGTGTGGATAGCGGTACAGTCGCATGACTACTGATGCTAGAGCATAGCGTTGGGCATTAGGTGGATGCGAAGGTCATGGCGGCATTCAAGTGGAAGGCTACGGGGCTCAGCCAAGATGTCATTGTAGGACTATAGCAGCTCTTCATGGAGGGTGCGTAGGTCAGAGATGGCATGGGCGGCCAACTAGTGTGCGCCAACACCATGTTAGACCACAGCTAGGGCATGTACCATGTCCGGCCCTCCCGATCATATGGATTTGGCAGCCAAATTGGATCGCATCCTAGCCCATCTTACCACTCTCAACAATCAGGTGGACTCCCATGACAATTGGATTGCGTGCACCAAAAAAGTTCAGTTGGGTGAGGATACCAGTGGCCTCACCGATGATTCCATTGCCAAAGGCTGACACCACCATGGTGGCGGTGGTGGCAATGGTGGTGGTGGCGACGGTGGCAGCGACGACGGTGGTGGAAGTTGCGATGATTTTTTTTGCCACGATCGCTACTATGATCATGATGGTTGCTATGGCTGCCCTTGCCACTCAAAACGCAACTTTCCATCATACAACAATGAGTCTGATCCATTGACATGGCTGAACAAATTAAATTCGACAACGTCTTCTATGGCCATCGCATGCTTGTGGAGGAGGCATGGATGGCATCTCTCCATCTTGGTGGGGCGGTGATGGACTAGTACTATAAGATGGAATGCGACTTTACATTGTCTCCTGGCCGCCCTTCATCGAGTTCATCAATTTGTGCTTCAGTCTCCGATCTGCTCTAATGCCCTCGGTGAGTTGAAGGCCCTACATAGCTCTAGCTCCGTGGTCCATGGAGGATTAATAACGAAGCTTCCTCGCACTCCTTTGACACTGCAAACATCTGACCTCATAGCACATGATCGACCTCTTCATGGCTGGCTTGGGCCAGCCATTGTGTTCTGATGTCGAACTCTAGTGTCCATCTAATCTATAGATGACCATGAGCTTGGCGTGGGAGTATGAATGCCACCAGCAGGAGGCGGGTTCAGTCATCACCTATGGCATGACCAAGATGACTCTGTGCAGCCACGCAACTCCCGCAACCACCATGGTGGCACCCTCGGCAATGCCTACCGATGGCAGGCTAGACGGGCCACACCCTCACTTCTGTAGCTTGACGCCCAAGGAGATGTCAAAGAAGCACCAGAATGGGCAATGCTATTTGTTCACCCAGTAGCCTCAGCTTCTGCACAACACCCATGAAGCCAGCCATGAGGGGATGTAGAAGGCTATTCACTGCCAGATAGGTCGAGATGGCGGACTGAGGAGGGGTGAATAGTCCTTTCTAAAATTAACCGTGCCACCTCGAAACAAATACATAATTACAACTATCGGTCTAGCCAAGACTACACCCCTCTATCTATATTCACAAGCACCTTACAAAGATCCTAATATGAGCAACTAAGGTGCCGGGCTAGGTAGAGCTCACCTAAACAATTCTAGTTAGTAAGGTCACACAAACCTATGCAACTTGTACTCCAACAACCGGGGAGCTCCTACACATACTAGTGATGCAAAGTGCACAAAGCCTAAGCTCACTAGCACAACTCAATAGCAAGGCTACACAAGCAAAACTAGAGAGCTCAACAATTACTTAGCTACGCAAAATAAGCAATATAACTAGCAAGGCTACATAAGCCAACTAGTTACGCAAGAGAGAAACCACTTTACTACTAAAGTAAATGTCATCGCCTCATTCTAAGAGTCCAAAGTGCATCTGTACTTGCACTAGGATCACGTACAAGTATGCACCAAATAACAGAAATGGCACACACATATAGGATAAAATTTCTAAGCTTTATTGATATTTAAAATAAGGTCTTACAGTAGTGGCCCGAAGGGCATAGCCATAGGCTCAACATGTCTAGCGGAGTTCTACTACCGTGAAGCGGCATTTATTTATAGCAGGGTGGAAGCTACTATATATAGAGGTATTTTACAGTGTAGTGCCATTCTAAACCACAGGCATGCTTGAGCATGGTCGAATCCCTAGGTCCTAAGACTTCTTCCAACGGTTCCTAATCCTCGCATGACTCCTACTTGAAATTTGCAAGTCAACTATGAGTGTGCGACTTTCCCCTACCTAGCGTGCCAACTGTTGGTGTTTTCAGAACCGACTAGTAAATTTATCACCGCGCTGCTCAAGGGATTCGATGGAAAGCACTTAGAACACAGAGGATTTATACTGGTTCGGGACTGAGCCCTATGTCTAGTTGCCAGAGACCTATGAGTATGTGTCCCTCAATGCCAAAGTGCTCCAAAAGGCTTACAACAGGGTCCTACTGGAAGAAAGAGTTCGAGGAAGGGGAAGTTGATTGTAGGAAGTTCGATCTTGAGTTGTTCTTTAGATGGATTTCTTGATCGGTCGATCCCTCTCTTTTTCTATGGAGGAAGGCCTGGCTCCCCTTATATAGTCGTGGGGTTAGATTACATGCAGAGTAGGGTTCTCCCAGTCCGAGTGTCTAGGAGCCCGAGGGATGGGGAAGCTAGCGTGCTTGCTAAGCTATTTATCTAGTATTGTCATCGAGGCATGGTCATCTTGTGCTTGCTCCTTAGGCCATGGGGCATCGTACGGTGGAGGTACTATTCCGGCCATGGCAGCACATGGGGAGTTTGGTTGCTGACCAACTCCCTTGCCCTGTATGGCTTGCTTGCTATCGTTGTGGCCTT
This sequence comes from Miscanthus floridulus, assembly GCF_019320115.1. Lineage (NCBI taxonomy): Eukaryota > Viridiplantae > Streptophyta > Magnoliopsida > Poales > Poaceae > Miscanthus > Miscanthus floridulus. The sequence goes on from NC_089582.1 coordinate 10,889,248, forward strand.
CGTCCTAGCGCTCCGCTTCTTCTGGGAGAAGTTGTGATGTCACTGTATGGGGAGAGTGGCTTGTCCCTTCGTGGGCTGCCTGTTCCTAGGGTCGGGATCCCGTTGCCCTGACCTCCTAGGGTCGGATCGGGGGCATAGGATCAGGTTAGAGTGGAGAGATGACTTCTTGTCGTGGCTCCATGTCGTGGCGGGTATGATGGTACGCCCGTCCATCAAGTTGGACAGGATTTGGGCGGTGCCGAGCCAAGTGGCGTGACATAGCTATGCCTTGGTGTGGTCTTATCCATCAGCAGAGTGCTAACCAAGGCATCGCTCTGCCCTAGGGCTGGACGGTCAGAGGGGCTACCATCCTTCTAGTACTTGGCGGAGTACGCATGCGCGTCTCATCTGGGCAGGCATAATGAATGCGTTACCCACCTCTCGTCCTTTCCTTAGCGGCTAAGGAAAGGGGTGGTCGTGATACTATGCAGCGTGAGAGGTGGGAGAGGTCGAGGCAGACCTCGTACGGCTCAGAGGTGAGAGGTCAAGGTGAGCCATGTTCAACTGGGACGTGGCCAGCTGGGCCATCCTAAGTGCTCTTAAGGCAATGCTTTGAGGTATCTTGTTTGCATCCTGATAGTACTAGTCGACCTTTCATGCTACGCCATTCGAAGTGGTCTATGGGTGTGGTCACAACCAGTGCTTTCGCCGAGGACAACCAAGATGGCGATTGTGAATCCTCAGATGATGAAGAAAGATGAGTTCCTCGCTAAATTACAGGAACACCTACTACTGGCCCAAGATGTGATGAAGCACCAGTAAGACAAGAGGTGCCTTGTGGAGTTCGTTGTTGGTGATTGGGTGTGGCTTTGTCTTTACCACCGGACGATGTCTAGGATCACTCAAGCTTCCCTGTACAAGCTTGGCCCATGCTTCTTTGTGCCGTATCAAGTCATCGAACACCTAGGTACCATCACCTATAGTCTGTAGCTATCGAAGGAGGACAAGATTCATGATGTGTGTTCCATGTCGCCCTCATGAAAAGTATGAGGGTGCTCCGCTGATAGCGATGGTTCCCACTATCGCCCTTGCTTCATGGTTGTGTGGTTCCGACATCCACCAAGATTGTGCGTGTCCATCTCAACCATAGCTAGTGGCAGCTCTTTGTCCATTGGGAGGGCCACACTACACATGGGAGTCTTTTGCTATTTTTGATGTGGAAACAATCTTTCTCTACCCCTTGGGCAATGAGTTTCGACGTATTGGATGTATCCGTTTTTATCGAAGCTTTCATTTTTGTGCTTATCCTAGTTGTTGGTTTAGTTTATGCATGGCGAAAAGGAGCCTTAGAATGGTCTTAAGTGAATATTCAAACCAAAGAAGATTCCTTAAGAAAGCAAAGCTTCCGTCTCGAACTCCGGGTACTTTCCAAGGGGATCTGGTTAGCCTTATACATCTCCCTCTTATACCTGAATCCATTCAATTAATTCCTCGCTGTTTATAGGCTCACTCCATCCGCAATAAGAGCATGACAGATTTCTGACTTGCCCTTACTTAATATAATAGCCAGAACATGATTTTGAAGCAACAAAGTAGCAAATACGTGTCGGTATCACATAAAGAGGATTTTCGACAGGCTCCACAACAACATTCGTTCCTAGGTGCATGACTTGGATGGGAGCTCCTTCTTACTAAGAGGCAAGTATAGAAGTAGGAGAAGTTGATTGACATTTGTGAATAGCAAGGCCAAGCTGTATACATATAAGCATTTTAAGGAGTTGTTTGTTGGCATATGGTTTGTTGTCACCACCAACAATTGTTGAGAAACATAAAAAAGGTAGGCATATTGTTCATGTTTAGGTCGGTATAAAGTCAAGCACGAGATAGGTGTTTACAAGCTAGCTAGGGTTTCTAATAGGTATAAAAGGGTAATCTAATAACTAAGTAGTAGGGATAGGTCAACGCAAGTCACGGGTAGCCAAGACAGACATATTTAAGACCAAAATGGATCATAATAAAATAGGTTTTAGGTATATAGGGAAGATTCACTTGGAAGTAGCTATTTCCTACATACCCATGAAGGGGACTTCGCATTGGAATGAATCAACTCGAAAAATCCCTAAACTAAAAACGACCTAAAGTAAGGACTGCTACCTGGAGTTTCAACTCGAGGACGAGATTTTTGTCATGGAGGAGTGAAGCGTTGTGGACTCCTTCATGGGACGCCAATATCGCCGTCATTCTAAGCAACTGGCCAGCCCAAACTGTGGCTAGAGCGACATTGGAGGCATGCCGATCAAGATGGTGGTGACGAGAGGGAAATTAGGAAGATTTGTTGGGCAAGTTTGTTGATTAGGAGGTGCACCTAAAATATAAAGGGCACCTTAGTTTGGATTTTAATCATCAAAGAGAATAAACCCTCCCGTGTAGTAGGTGTGGGTTTCCTCTTTGACGGTGGCGACGGGTTCTTTCGCCGCCGTTGACCACGACCTTCCACCAGTTCATCGCTATCCTCTGTGTTCTCTGACTAAATGCCAATTTTTCCTACGCTCACCACTACGCTTTCCTCACCGATTAGCCCACCCATGCCGTATCACTGAGTTTCTTAGGGCTTCATGAGTTTTTCTTGCCCGCCTGAGAGCCAAATCGACTTGTCAAGCTAAGTAAGGTTCTCGTTATTCGCGTCGGCTAGGCCAAGCTAGGCTACCTGAGCTAGGTTGATACCAAACTTGCCAAATAATAGCAAACCTAGCAATGATACCAAACATACCCCATACAATGCCAAATACAATACTGATTGCCTTGCTTTATCTCCATGTAGTATATATGATTAAAATATATTATCCATGCTTGCTTGCTTTACCTCCACTAAGCAAACGCACAACTATACTATATCTTGATCACAAATGAAGACATTAGGGAGCTGGTAATACAACTGACTAGCTGTCACATTTTTCCTAGAATCCAATCTGTTTTTTCACACCAAAAGAATGTCCGAGAGTGAGCAATATTTTTTTAAGTGTGGTAATAGTTTAGAATCATTTTTAATAAAGAAGCACAAAAATGTGAAATAGGAACGAAATTCCCCTGATAGTAACAATTTCTCCAAAAGTTGAAAAAGATTAAATTTCATCAAAATCCTGGTTGACTGCAGGTTCATGAAAGATGAGCTAGAAACTATGCAAGCGTTCCTGGTGGGCCCTGAAGTAACCAAGAAAAAAGATAAACTGGTAAAGGTCTGGGCAAAGCAAGTACGAGATCTGTCATACGACATTGAAGATTGCCTTGACGAGTTCACAGTACATGTGGGAAGCCAAAGCCTGTCACAACAGATGATGAAGCTCAAAGACCGTCACCGGATTGCTGTCCAGATTCGCAATCTCAAGGCAAGAGTTGAAGAAGTGAGCAAGAGGAACACACGCTACAACTTAATCAAGACAGAGGCAAACAACACCACGGATGAGACAGAGTTCTACTTGGAAGATATTCGCAGCCACTCGGCTATCAACATTAATGAAGCACAGCTTGTAGGCTTTGACGAACCAAAGAAGAAGTTGCTCGACATGATAAAAGAAGTTCGTGCCGATGATGGACATGCACGTGTGATCTATTTAGTCGGCATGGGCGGTTTGGGTAAAACTACTCTTGCCAGGAAGATATATGAAAGCAAGGAAGATGTTGCAAAGAACTTCTCGTGTTGTGCATGGATCACTGTATCACAATCTTTTCCGAAGACAGAGCTTCTCCAAAGTATGATTAGGCAACTGTTGGGTGAAGAATCGTTGAAGAAATACTTGAATCATCCAGTAAATGACCTTGCCATCTGTCTCAAAGAAGGGCTACAACATAAAAGGTACTTTGTTGTTCTTGATGACTTGTGGACCATTGAAGCATGGAATTGGATTAACGAGATTGCTTTTCCAAGCACCAATAACAAAGGTAGTCGGATCATAGTAACAACACGTAATGCTGAGATAGCAAATGGATGCAGTTCCGCTGAATCTCTTGTCTACCATCTCAAACCCCTACAGTTAGATGATGCCATAGAGTTGCTACTAAGGAAGGCACAGAAAGATCCCAAAGACCTGGAAAATACTGAGAATTTGAGGGACACAGTAACACAACTGGCAAACAAGTGTGGTTGTTTACCACTGGCTATCCTCACAGTAGGAGGCATCCTTGCTAGTAAGAAGATAGAGGAGTGGGGCAAATTTTATAACCAACTCCATTCAGAGCTTGAGAGTAACCCAGGCCTCGAACCTGTGCGAAGGATAGTAACCCTTAGCTACAATCATTTGCCATCTCATCTCAAGCCATGCTTTCTATACCTAAGCATTTTTCCTGAGGACTTTGAAATTAAAAGGAGGCGTCTGGTAGATAGGTGGATTGCAGAGGGGCTGGTTACTGCCAGGGGTCGAGTAACAGTTGAGGAAGTTGGAGAAAGTTACTTTCAGCAGCTAATCAGCCGAAGCATGATTCTACCAGCAAGAGTAAATTTCGAAGGAGTTGTTAAGAGCTGCCGTGTTCATGATATCGTGCGTGATACAATAATCTCAATATCCAGAGAGGAGAATTTTGTTTACTTGACAGAAGACAATGTAGCTGGAGTAGTAGTTGGAGAGAAATTCCGTCATGTGGCATACAATGGCAAGAGCTGCACAAATGTTGGAGTGGATTGGAGCTGTGTCCGATCATTAACTTCCTTTGGTGAGAGACCAATGAAGCCCGCACCTTCACTTTGTTCACCGGAGTTGAGGATGTTAAGAACATTGGATCTGAAGGATGCACAGTTCAAAATTGCGCAAAAAGACATAGACAACATTGGATTATTGCGCCACTTGAAATATGTAAATGCTCAGTATGATGGTTCACTCCGTCGTCATTCAAATATTTATGCATTTCCCAGATGTATCGGAAAATTACAGAGCTTGCAAGTCCTGGATCTAAGAGGTAGTTGTATTTCAGCACTACCAACTGAAGTCACTAAACTGCAGAGTCTTCGAAGCCTCCGTTGTACCAAACCCATCGGGGTTTATGATTTTGACCCCAGGTACCTATTGGATTGCATGAAAAAGGTATTGTGCCTGGCGCCCATAATGTTCACACCCCTAGTTGATTCTGAAGACCGCAATGAAATGATTGCTGAGGCACACTTGGTCTTCTCTTATCCAGAAGTACCAGGTGTGCGGGTGCCAAGAGGAATCGGCAACCTAAAAGTGCTGCAGATCCTAGAGGTTGTGGATCTCAAGGGCACTAGTACGAAAGCAATTGAAGAGTTGGGTGAACTAAGTCAGCTAAGAAAATTAAGCGTGACGACAAGTGGGGCAGCAAAGGGAAAATGCACGGCCTTTTGCAAAGCCCTTGTGAAGCTTGTCTCTCTCCGCTCTGTCCACGTGGATAGTAATTATAATTCTGTTTGTTGGGGAACACTTGAGTGGCTAGGTTCTCCTCTGTCCCCTCCCCCGCTGCTAAGGAGCCTAAAGTTGATTGGAAAGCTGCAGGTGACACCCGCTTGGTTTGGGAGTCTTACACAGTTGGTGAAGATTTACTTACGACACAGCAACCTAAAGGACCTGCAGATACTTGGGGCACTGCCCCAGCTTATGCTCCTTCAGCTAATTGATAATGCATATACTGGGGAGAAACTAACATTCAGAACTGGAGCATTCCCAAGTCTCAGGAAACTTGTTTGTCAAGAACATGAATATAAATTGACAGAGATGAGGTTTGAGGAGGACGCCTCGCCCCACATGGAAAGCATACATATCGCTCAGTCCCGGCTAAAGTCAGGGATTATTGGTATCAAGCACCTTCCAAGGCTCAAGGAGATTTCATTTGCTAACATCTACAAGATGGCAGGGCTTAATATGCTGCAGGCGGAACTCAACCAACACCCCAATAAGCCCGTGCTGCGACTGTCGTGGGGACAGAGCCACCTTGACCTGGGGGATGTCATCAGATCCGGTGTTGAAGTGGAAGCAACCAAACCGCAACCTGATGACGCCGAAGAGAGCTCCCAAGTGATCACAACGGCCGACAACAGGTCAGTCCTGCTCCTGCTCGCGCACCATAAGTTATCTATTTTTTAGCGTAGTTTGTTGTCAGCATGCATGTTTTATGCTTACAGCTCGTCTCTTTTCTTGCGTTGTTTCCAGCGAAATCCAAACCGTTCCCAGTTGACGCTGCCTGCTAGTGCGAGATGCCCTGTGCCCTGACTCTCCCTGCAAGGACTCTGCTCCTGGTCTCGACCTGCCACGCAGATTGCCCTTATACCGTGCTGGTTCTGCTCCGACAAATACCCCCTGCTTGTGTTCTGCATCGGATTTCTTCTTACAGCTAGTGGCAGCGGTATCAGTCCAACCTGCAGCTGAATCTGAATTGGATGTCGGTCTGATTATGATGAGAGATTTTCATTCTCTGACTTATAGTCTATCATATTCTTGATACGACCTTGCTTGTGATATGCAGTACAGTACTTTACTACGGTATTTGTGAACTGCAGACTCCGAAATTTGTTTCTGCGATATCCTCGTATTTTTGCTTTTTTTAGGCTGCCTTTTTATTTTTAATTTAAAGTTATGTACTACTATGTAATAACAAGATGTTGCGTACTGAGATACTGTAATCCTGTTGCTTTCAGCTGTTAACTGCACATCTCTGCTGACCTGTTTATTTGGAAAGCAAAGACAGTTGACGGCTGCCAATGCCTGTATGTCCAGTCAATTCCCTTATATCTCAGAACGCTGGATGATGTAGAACATCCAACGAAATGGGTCACACTTATTTATCATGGTAGGCGTCCTGTTCTTCCTTAGATACATCTTGATTATGAGTTATGACATCATTTTGGCATACGATCTACTCCATTTGAATCTAGAATGCTTGGTTATTCCTTGTCAAGAGTTTAACTGTTGCCCTCGCGTTTCTGGAGTACTAGCTAGATTCATCAGAAACAGAACTGTTAGTGATTCTAGATGTTCTGTGACATCTTAGTTGCCATATTATAACGTGTTAACGCATAGAATTCTGAATCGGTAGGATTTGGACATATCACACAGCTGATTGTCTGAATGCCATTAAGTTTCACCAGGACCATTAGCATTTTTTTTACTCAGTCTGGACATAGGATATTCAGATTACAGTTACAATGCAATCCAAAAGAAACAAGTTTGCTAACCAGTCTGCAACATTAGCTTTTGCATTGTTGTCATCTTCAATACACCTGAACATTTTGTTACAGGCCAAAATACACTGCAGAGGTTTGTAACCAGTCATCAAAGTGCTCCTGATCTTCATTGTTACAGGCCAAAACACACGTCAAACGGTGTTGTTCATTATAGTTTGCAATAACAGTTAGCCCTTCATTATTTACCATATCGCTTCCCGCATCGACACTGCTTGTTGTGGTACTAAAATCACCGTTGGATGCGATCCCTTGTGGTGATCGATCGAGCAGAAGATAGCACAACATACACAAAGCTGCACAGCAGGATCCAGCAACCAGATGAGCAGAGCAGAGGATGTCGTTGTCTTGCCTGAGCAGCAGGGCGGTGCCGGTGAAGCGGGTGTGGTGCGGCCTCAGCCGGCTCAGCGCACGCCGCGGCCAGTCGGCCGTCGCGGAGCTACCGGTGAATCTTCTAGCTTTGTTCCATCCCATGGACCGGGGTCCGGGGATGAGGACTAGGGAGCGGTCGGGCGCCGAGGTGGGTGACTTGGATGCGGCATGCGGGCTGTACAGCGTCGTGCGTGCACGTCTTGTCCCCGCGGGAGATGCTCAGCACCACCAGCACCAGGGCTGGACCTACAGGACGAGCCACCGGCGGCAAGGGTATGGCGGCCACGACGACGTCGGACACGAAGGGGGACGAGGGCCGCCGTAGCCTAGACCCTGCTGGCATCCTACTTCTGGCTGGGCGCTCTGAGCTAAGGAGAGGAGAACAGAGCAGTGCTCGACATCAATGTTACCAAGTTATCTAGTCGATCCTAGTCCTCATAAGATCTAATTATATTTTAGAGTATATATAAGATCAAGCATGAAGATAATTCTAGAGTGGGGGCCGCATTAAAAGTTGTAAATTGGAGGGGGGGAAAATATGAGCCCAAATAGCTTCGATGCAGCCCATGTTCTGAGCTACCAGTAATTCCATCCTGTTTCTGGTCGTTTGGCCGCCCCTAGTCGTTCGACTAATCTTGATTAATTAGTCTTCTGATAATAATTAATCAATTCTGAATGTCTTCGGTCAGGCATCCGGGCTGAACACAAATCTAGCCAAATGCTCCATCACACCAATATATGGGGGACAGGAAGCCTTAGACGACATAGTATCCATCCTCGGCTGCCAGCTTCAAGATTTCCCTATCAGGTACCTTGGACTTCCCCTCAGCCATGGTTTCGAATATCGGCCGAAATTTCCTGATATTTCCGATATATTCTCTTTATCCGTAGGTACCGATAAGAAAATATCTATCTTTTTCGTACAAATTTTGTTTAAATTTACTTAAATTCAAATTAAATTTTATTCGAATTTGGTCCGATATTTCCGATATATCATGTTTATCCTCTTTATCCGTGACTCCCGATAAATTTTAATTTCCGAAAATGAAAACCTTGCCCTCAGCACGAAGTCCCTGATGGCAAGAAGCGGCAGGCTGGTTTGGATTAAGTCCGTGCTGCGCTCGGTTCCTATCTATGCCATGATGGCCGAGAACTTGCCACAGTGGGCCCGAAAGGAGATCGATGCCATTTGCAGGAAATTCCTGTGGGTGGGGACTGATGCATCAGTGCGAGGCAAATGCATGGTGGCGTGGCCGGCAGTTTGCAAACCAACGCAGCTGGGAGGATTGGGAATCAGTGACCTCAAGCTAGCTGGATATGCCTTACAGACCAGGAGGTTGTGGCTGCAGAGAACAGACCATGACCGTGCATGGTCCGAGCTGCCAATCCAAACCGCGCCGGAAGTGCAGGCCTTCTTCAGAGCGTCAACCTTCATCATCATCGGTGACGGGACACAGACCCGCTTCTGGGATGACAGGTGGCTCAGTGGTGAATCAGTTGCAGATTTAGCACCTTGCCTATACCAATTCGTGCCTAACCGAGTGAGGAGACGGCAAACAGTGAGGCAAGGATTCACCAACAGAGCATGGGTTCGCAGCATCTCTGGAGGTTTATCGCTGCAAGCTCTCACTGAATATCTTCACCTTTGGGGCACGGTGAGCAACATACATCTGACCGAGCAACCGGACAAGACAGTATGGAGGTGGACTCAAGATGGCAAATACTTGGCCAAGTCTGCATACAACATGCTACATGCTCCTGCAATTCCTTTCTTGGGACACAGACTCATATGGAAGACTTGGGCTCCATTGAGGATCAAGATCTTTCTGTGGCTCGCCTTCAAGCGCAGGCATTGGACGAGCGACCAAAGGGCCAGGCATGGGCTGGAAGCAAGAGAGATGTGCTACCTATGTGATCAGGAAAGGGAGACCATCGACCACATCCTCGCCACTTGCCCATTCACCAGAGAGCTGTGGTACTTCATCCTGCACGCCCTGGGGAAGAAACCGCTTCCTCAAGCAGCAAACTCGACACTGCGTTGGTGGAGATGCCTGCGATCACTGCATGACGGAGACCGAAGATCAGGCATGGACTCCCTGTTTGCTCCAGTCTCTTGGCAGGTGTGGAAGGAACGGAACGCCAGGTGCTTCCAGGATGCTACAGCCACTGTGAGCGAGCTTCTCCAACTTATCAAGGCGGAAGCTGATCGTTGGATTGAAGCCGGAGCTACAAAGCTGGCATTGTTGGCTGAGTCTTAGCTTTGTTGGATCATGCAGGGATCCCGGGTTGTTCTAGTTCAAAATGTAGCCACTCGTGGAAACTTTAGCCGATAACGGCACTCTTGTACTATATACTTCGCTCCTTCTAATGCAATGATATGCACACTCGTACGTATTCGAGAAAAAAAAATTAATCAGACGACCACAAATCTTATCGGTCTAATTAAGTCGTAGCTCCAAGACGAGTTTAGAATACCGACTAAGATAACGAATCAGGATTAATCAGACGGCTTGAGCTCGTGATTTTGTACTTTGAGCTACCTTTGACTGGTATGAGCCCGTTATGCTTTGCTGGGAAGCTTCTAATTTCCTGGATTACTGCGTGGTTTCCCATTGGCTTAGCAGTGATTCAGACGGAACTTGGATCTAGATAAGACCCGAAACCAAGTTTCTTTGATCCAAAAATATAATTTTGAGAACAGAGGAATCTAGATGACATCATTGCCAAGTCGAAGAACTACTCATGAATTTTACTCCCATCACCAAAACTGCCTGGTATTGGGCCGGAGAACTGGTTGTTGTCGGCCGTGAGTTTCTTGAGCGCAACTGATCTAAGCATCACGAACATAAGCTGCCACTGAATTGGTTGTTGCCTAAGCGCAATGTCACAAGGTTGCTAGACATCATGGCTGGAAGACTCCCGGTGAGCTGGTTACTCTGTAGTGACAAGTAATAAAGCTGCGGTGCCATCCACAAATCTTCTGGAACATCTCCGGAGAGATTGTTATCATCTAGAGCCACGTATCGCAGAGTTGGGCAGTTTGCGATGCCTGCCGGGAGCCATTGGCAGTGAGGTACTTGAACTGGCCTCTGGCGCACAGACCTTCCGGGATGGTGCCGGTGAGCTTGTTGTAATCAGCCTTGACATAATGCAAGCCCGAGTGCTTTCCGAGGTCCGGAGGGAGTGTGCCAGTAAACCTGTTATTGGCAAGCATCAATACTAACAGTGACGGCAACTGGCCGATGCTCACTGGTATCTCACCAGAGAAGTTGTTGCTGGAGAGGGACAGCAGTGTGAGGTTCTTCAAGGTCCCAAAGACTTCCGGGATGGCTCCAGTAAGCTTATAATTCTCCGAAAGGTCGATATACATTAAGCTCATCGCGGCTAAGTCATTAAACACCATGTCGCCGGTGAAGTTGTTCCCGTTCAGATACAGTCCTTGCAACTTGCTGAGCCTCCAAACACCCGGAGGTATGCTTCTGGTAAACGTGTTAAGGGACAGGTCCAGTACCTCTAACTCTTTCAACTCAAGCACATGGCTCGGGAAGTCGCCGACGAGGTTGCACTGCGATGCCCAGAGGCTGACTAGGTTGGTGAGGTTCTTGAACGACGCCGGCAGCTCGCCCGCAAGGAACGTGTTCTCGGCCAGTCCCAGGGTCCGAAGCCTCGTCTGCGCGCCGAGACTCGCCGGGATGGTATCGGTGAAGTTGTTCTGGAACAGGTCGAGGTACCAGAGCGAAACGCAGCGGTAGAGCGTGGTCGGAAACGCGCCGGAGACGCTGTTGTTGGAGACGTCGAGGTAGGTCAGGGCCGTGAGGCCCCCGATGGCGGCCTCGGGGAAGGGGCCGGCCACGCTGGCGCAGTGGCGCTGGCGAGCGTGAGGTTGGTGACGCGCGCGGCCTTGTCGCACCTGATGAATTTCCAGGTGCAGGGCGCGCCCGGGGACGAGGCATCCCATGTCCGGAGCAAGGGCGGGTCGCCCCACGCGCTCTTGACCCGGAGCAGCAGCTGCGCGTCGTCCACCGGCTGGGACTGCACCTCGGCCACGGGCGCACAAGGCGGCAGAGAAGCAGCGCGGGCAGCAGAAGAAAGTAGGTGCGCGCGCGCGGGTACACTCGGCGCGGTGGTGCCATTGTACGTCTGCGCCGGCTTGGTAGCATTGGCGTTTGCTTGTGCTGACTGCTGACTGGTGCTGCGCACGGCCGCGGCGCGCTGTTGGCAGCCGGTGGCGATAGGGAGGCCGATTTGTAAGCTGAGTGTCGGTGTTTCGAGCAAACACCAACGAGTAAATTTCTAATATTACGTGTCTGGTCTGGATGGTGTGCTAAGAGAACACGAGGATTATACTGGTTCAGGCTGAATATCCCTACGTCTAGTTTCGGGCTGCTCGTGTTACCAGCACTGAGTTTGTAGTAGTGGGTTACAAACTGACGAGATGGAGGAGCTCCCAAGTCTCTATGGTTCAATTGCTCGAAGTTTCTACTGCTCGATCTGTCGGTCGATCGATCTCTCCATCTCTGAATGGTGTCCTGCCTTCCCTTTTATTGGCCAAGGGGAGAGAACAGGACACCGGAGACTGAGAGAAGGGAAGAGGAAAAAAAGAAAGAGAAATTAAGGCTCCCGGGGGTGTGCCATCCTCCTCTTTGCGTGGGTCCCGCTGACCCTGTAGATCGTGGTGGCAGTGGCGTCACACTGGGGTCCTGTTGGCCGCTGCAGCATACGTGCGGGCGTCATGCGCCGTCCTTGTCTTCCATCCCATCCGAGCGAACGGAATGGTCAAAGGTCCCCTGATAGAGGCCATACGGGGCGCTGGCGGTACAGTGCCAGTCAACTGACGCCGGTCGATTGACGTTGAACGGTGGTCAGGCAGAGAGTTGGCAGCACAGTGTTGGCCTGATGACGTGGTGGGCGACGTGAGTCTCCCATCCTATCCTGATGTGACTGCCAGTCCCATCAGGACGCGTCCGAGACGTGCTCCCGGGAGTGCGCCTCCACGCCGTAGTGGTTGAAGTGGTTCGGGTCCCACCCTAGGGCCACTGCTTTTGTCTGGTAGCAAATCTGACCCCTAGGGAACGGGCGAGGCAGAAATGTTGCCCTGGGGGCCGGGCGAGACGGAATCCGACCCTCGGGGGTCGGACGAGGCGAAGCCCTCCCCGCGGGATCGGACGAGTCGGAGCCCACGCCTTGGGGTCGGATGAGGCGGAAACCTCGTTCTCGGAGTCGAAGCCCACACCTTGGGGTCGGACGAGGCGGAAACCTCGTCCTCGGAGTCGGACGAGGCGTGGCCCGGCCCCTAGAGGTCGGTCAAGGCCGCAGTTGCGTTCTTAACCATCGAATGAGCCGACGTGACGCTCATTAATCCTTTGGCTCGGATACCCGGGTATAGATATCCGACAGTATCCCCCGAACCTTTGGAGGAGTGAGACACTCCTGCAAAGGCTTTTTGAGATCTGTCGCCTGGTTTCTTGCATCACTCCTTCCGCGGTTTCCGCAACCGAAGGTGACTCGTCGTTTGTTTACGACCGCGTGTTCGGTCTCTTTGCGATGCCGAGCCCCCAAGCCCCCGCGTGTAGCAGTGGTCCGGTCGGGGGGTCGGTTCGTCTTGTGATCGTCGTCCCTCACGCATCCATTTGCTAGAATGGAGGGGTTGAGCCATGCCATGCTTTTGTCACTGGACGGAGCACGGTGCTCGGTGAGTTGTTAACGGGCTTATTCGAGTGGAGCCCCAGCATCCCTTTGCGGGGGCCCGGTTCGAGATCAGCTGATGATTGATTCCATATTCTTGGTGGACGGTCCATATAATTCTTAGATCCATTCGACCGGTCCAAGGGCTCGATGCCTTTCTTCGGGGAAAAACCATGGACCTTGCATCATCCAAGACTCGAAACGAGGGTCAGGACGCTCATGGCGCTTCGCGCGCCTCCGGTATTGGCCGCTATCGGGCCCGTCCTTAACCTCCCCTCACTCTAGGGTGCCCTGGAGCGGCCGTGAACCCACTGGTGGGCTAGCCTTCGAACTCCTGGGCGTTAACAGGCCATGGGAGCATTTTCAGCTCCGTATCCCACTTACCTGCGACGGCCCGTAGCCTTTGAAGGCGAACCGTTGCCCAGCGGATCCTTCGTGGGGAAGATTTGGATAGGCATCCACTTGTCTCTCGAGGCGGCGATGCGACTGATGCAGCATGGAATAGTGAGGGCATGACCCCCGAAGGAAGCGGATCTGGTGAGGCGTGGGATGTGTTAATTTAGGCGGATGGTTCGCCCCTCGCCCGTTTCGTCCTTACCTTATAAACGGAGCAGTTTCTCCCTAGCCTCCGTACGCCCAGCCGCATCCTTGCCCCTCTAGTCTTTCTGCCTTTCGCTCTCGAGTTTCGATCTTTGCTCCCCTATTTCCGCTCTACCACCGACGAAGTTCTCGCTCTCCAGCCCTACGCCACCGCTGGATCGTCTGCATCGCCATCCCCATTCCTTGATGGAGCAGTGGCTTTGCTCCGACGTTCTCCACGCGCACGTGGAGGGTCTAGTTAAGAAGGGCCTTCTCCGCGCAAGGACCGCGACGATGGAGTGGATCATACCTGGTGGTGAGGATGCGCTGTTGCCGCCGGCCGGCTACATCGTCTTCTTCGCCCTCTTCCACGAGCGTGGGTTCATGACTCCTCCCCACCGATTCCTCCGAGGGCAACTGCACTACTATAGGCTTGAGCTGCAGCATTCAGCACATCTTGGCCTTCATCGCGCTGTGCGAGGAGTATCTGGGGATCGAGCCCCACTTCAAGCTTTGGAAGTACTTCTTTGCCGTCGAGCTACAAAAGAAGGAGAGGAAGAAGCCGGACCTGGCGGTGCTGATGGGATGTGCTAGCATTCGTCTTTGATGCCATCGGTCGTCGGAGTACATGTCCATCCCACCATCGAAGTCCAACAAGGGGTGGCATAAGCTCTGGTTCTACCTGAGGAACGACATCGCCGCCCCCCTACCGATCTTCACTAGCCGCCTGATCGAGGAGGCGCCAGACGCATGGAGGTATGGGCCCATCGCGAAGGGGTAGAAGAGGCTCGATGACCTTCTCAAAGCCATCGTGACTCTGAAGGGCCACGGTCTTTGTGGGACCGGCATCGTCGGAGCATACCACGTCAGGAGGCTAGCACCGCTGATGGCGCGCGCTCTTCTGATGTACAAGATGACGCCGGATTCCACGCCCAAAGGGACGGTGATGGTCATCGGTGAGGCCCTCAGCGTTGGCGAAATGGCACAACGCATCAAGGAGGCGATGGAGTGCCCGGTGGATCTATCGGTGGATTTTGCCCTGGTGTACCTTATCCTGGGGCACCCCACGATGTGGCCGGACGTGGGTTTCATCGAACTGGTAAGCCTTCTTCTAGTTTCTTTCCTTGGTCGACCCTCCTCTGTTCTCAGATTCTAAGCGCCGAGATTTGCAGCCCGACCTCTTCACCTATGAGTCCGGCCCACCACTGCCAAAGGACGTGGCCAGGAGGGCGGCGAACCACGCCATGGATGAGGTGGCGAAGGTGAAGGAGTGGAAGAAGGCGAAGGAGAGAGCGAAGCTACAGCGTGGAAAGCGCCAGCAAGGCTCGGAGGTGAGTGACGGCGATGAGGAGGAGGAAGAGGAGAAGGACGAGTCTGACCCCAACATCCCATGGGGCATGGTTACGCGTGAGGATGAGCAGGCCGACGCGGAGCAGGCCAACATGACCCCGATTTCATAGCACGCCTCGACGCAAACCGAAGAGGATGCGCCTCCAAGATCAGCGGGGGAGGATGCGCCCCTAAGGTCAGTGGAGCAAGTCCACCCTACTCTGACCGACCCCACCAAGGGATCAAAGTAGCCAATTGCTGATGTGGCGGAGTCAGAGTCGAGCGACCAGCCCCCGAAACGTTCTTAGATAATGGCGTTGAGGTGAGCTAATGACTTCTTCGCCCTTTCATTGCGTTCTCGGATTTCATCGTGCAACATTGGTGCTTTCCATAGGACCAGCACCTGCAACCTCCTGGCATTGCCGCCATAGAAGATCCTGACGTGTCGACCAATCCCCCAGGAGCTGACTGGCGTGGTGCTGGGGCACGCCATGATGGCGCCAAGGCGGACACGGCGCTGCCTGAGGAAGCGGGGGAGGCGGAGGCACCGATTGTGCTGGAGGAGGTGCTCGTGGAATCGGTGCCCATGCCGATCGACGTGCCCAAGGTGGGGCAGAGGGGAGGAGGCGCGACTGAGGCATCCTCTGCCATCGGAGGGTCCGCTCCTGAGGGAGCGCCGGTGACGGAGGAGGTATCGTCGGCTCCCGTTGGGCCGACACCGATGGTTGCGACGGCCGACCCCTCGGTTGGGGCTAGGCCCTCCTAGTCCCTTGTCTGGTCGGGCGATGATCCGCTTGCGTGGGGAAGAAATCGGCTCTGTTGGGCCAGGCAGCTAGACCCGAGCGACTCGGTATTCACCCTCGACGACCCGACGAAGGTGAAGGACTGGACGAGCGTGCGCTCGGGACTTGAGTCCGCAGTCCGCTCTCTGACCGACGTGTTGGGGGTGTTGAAGGATGACGTCGCCCCAGCCAGCCAGGTTTGTCATGTCTTCATATTTTCTACTTTCGAGCCCTGTTTATATAATTCTAACCTGAGTTTTTTTATAGTCCCTTATGATGCGCAGTCGGGAGAAGTCTCTATTCCTCCATCACGAGAGGGAGGTCTGGGGGCTTGCTACCAAAGTGCCGCAGCTGGAGGAGGAGGTGGCGAGCCTTCAGACCAAGGAATGGGAAGTCCGTCAACACACCGACGAGGCTGAGGACAAGCTCAAGGCTGTGGTCGCCAAGGCCGGGGAAGATGCCGCAGAACTTGGATGACTCCGCCCGGCACTCGGCGTGAGCTCGAAAATGAGCAAAAGTTAAGGGAAGAAGCTGAGGGCCTAGCCACCACCTTGGCTGGGGATGTTGGCGTGCTCCAGATGGAGAAGATGGTCCTCGAGTTGCAAGTGAAAGGTGAGGCTCTGGTTACCTTTTTGCTTGACGTTTGCAGTCGGTTTTCTGACGCTCTTTGATGTTCGGCTTAGGCAGTCATACAGAGGCAACTCTCCGAGGTGCGGGGTCAACTCCAGTCGGAGAGTGATGACCATGACACCTTGCACACTGCCATCGGGTTGGTCTTCAATGACCTCGGGGTCGCCCCAGCCATGGAGACGATGTCGCTCGTAGCCTGGGTTACCCATATCCCAGATCGGGCGCGCGCTTACAAGGGAGGCCCTGTACACCGGCGTCCATCGTGCGTTCGCCATCGCCCACTCCCACTACATTAACATCAACCTGCTGGTGATCAGTGAGGGCTTCACGCCTGGCTACACTGACGCCGAGCTGGACAAAATTGAGAAGGAAGCGACTCCCCTGGCATAGGACTTGGCAGAGAAGGTCGGAGAAGAAATCCTGCCCAAGGGTGTTTAGTTAGATAGCTGAGTCCGGCATTGGTCTTTTTGTAAAGACTTTTATTATGGCTGGAAACATTGTTTGGCCTTTCTATATATATATAATATATATATAAAGTTTGTTGCGATCGAACCCTTGTTTTATGTTAAGGCATTAGAAACTTAAGTTGCGAGCGACTAAGTAATGATCACGCTGGTGAGCAAGCGATGCCGTAGCCGTTGGGGCGTAGGCTTTTTGCATTCTGACCAGTTTTACTCATTGTTAGTTTTTGGCAACTCTTATTTCTAGGTCTTGTCATAAAAAAGAAGGGTCGGATGGGAAAATATTTCTGAGTATTTGTACTCCTATCAGCCCCTGAGTAAACCCGACCCTAGGTAGTTGCTGGGGTCAGGTGTTACTGAAGACCGATCAGATCAGAAGTGAACCCGATAGGAGGTAACATTATTTAGTTTTTGCAGAAACATTACTTAGTTTGATAAGCATATTGGAAGCTTTGGAACGGGAAGACTAAGGGTAAAAGTAATGTAGCTATTTGATGTTCTAGGCATTGGCAATGGCTTTGCCGTCAGTAGTCTTGAGCTTGTAGGTGCCGGGTTAGAGTACTTCTGCGATGATGTATGGTCCTTCCCACGATGCCGAAAGCTTGTGGCGATTTTTGTTGCTCTAGATGCGGCGAAGGACTAAATTGCCTACGCCGAAGGCGCGACTCCACACGCGTTAGCTATGGTACCATCATAGCGTCTGCTATAACACCTCTGTGTTAAGCTTTGCACTTGGCACTTGCATTTCATGAGCACAAGCATCATCCAAGTATTTCATGAACATGAGCATATGGAATTTCATCTCATTTATACATTATCACATGAAATGCTGATTTTATATGTATGCTATGCTTGCAATCATGTGTGCCCAATGTATGAAATGATTGTGAGGTCATGAAATCATCTTAGACATGTCTAGGATGGTAAATGGAACAATGTTTATATTCATGACCAAGGCCAATTTTGCTTCTAAGTGTTGGTTTCATTTGAAATACCATTTTCATGATGCTAGTTTGACTAAAGTTGAAAGTAGCTTAGAGTATTTGCATGGCTATGTGACCTAAATGAAAGTTGTAGTACTTGACTAGGGTAACAACTTTTATTTTTGGGTCAAGGTCTAATTCAGTGTATAGCATGTTCAAAAATATCTCACAAGTTGTAACAAAATGTTGTTTTGAGACTTGTCGAATTTTCTAAGTGTTGAAACGATTTTCAGTTTCAAAGTACCTCACTTTGGAGCAGTGCAGTTTGTTAACCAGTGAGAGTTAGATGATGGTTCTTAAAGCAAAGTTGGAGATCTCATATAGCTCTACAACTTTCATTAAGGAGGTTTTTGATAATTCACAGCGGATTAGGAGTATTTGTATCGCTGAGTGGCATTGTCAGTCGACGATCGCAGCGACTGAACCCGCGCCCGTGCGCCTGGCAGTGGCCAACTAGCCATAGGCCATGGCCGCCACATGGCGATAGTATGCCAACATTGGCCCGATCGGTTAGTCCAGCGCGCGCGCATAAACGCCACGCACCCGCCACTCCACTCGCTCGCTCACTCCCTCCTGCTCGCTCCACCTCTCCACAGCACCGTGCCGAGCACCACCGTAGCTCTGCCACAACTACTTGCCGCCAACATAGCTCCACCAGCCAATTCTTCCCAGCCATAGCCTCCACCTCCTCGAGCCACCAGCACCGCATACCGACCACAGGTAGATCGGCATTTCGCCTTGCCGCAGCCACCGTTGTCACCGGAGCGTCGCCGTGCTCATGGCTCACCGTGGCCCCGCCATCTCACTACATCACATGCATCCATCTCGTTTGGTTCAGCACCCCGCTAGTGTCTAGTAGCTTAGATCGAATCAAGGGTTGACGCTACTATGTGTCGGTGTCGGACGGCTCACCATGGCCGTCGTGGCATTGGAGCTTAGATCGAATCAAGCTTAGATCGAATCAAGGGTTGACGCTACTATGTGTCGGTGTCGGATGGCTCACCATGGCCATCGTGGCATTAGAGCTTAGATCGAATCAAGGGTTGATGCTACTAGCTGCCATGGCCATCGTGGCATTGGAGCTCGTCGCCGTTGAGCTAGTCGACCGTGTCCCTCTATCTTCTCGCACCTTCGGTAGGGTAACCCTAGGTCTAGCTAACAGCATGGTGGAGACCTCTCTCCCATCACCATCTCACTAGAATGGGAAGAGCACCACCGTGCTCCGTGCGCTGCTGCCACGGCATGCACACGGTCAGAGCTCGCCATCACATCACCGGAACCCTACCCACCTAGGTTAGCTCCGATAGGTTACCACAAAGTTGTAGAGCACCTCACCGAAGCATATGGTGACCAAAGGATGCTGGCGTACCACCGAGCGACCACCGCCGTCCGCCATTGCCGCCGGTGAGCTACTTCCAATGAGTTTCCGGTCTATCCGAGCACACCCATCGACACGGATTGATGAGCCGAGCATGTAGGTGTTGTCGTCATCGCCAGTGATCTCGTTGCTAGTGAGATATCACTGGTCAAAGCACCTCCTCTGCTCCGGAGTCACTGACGTCTAGGTCCCACTGACCAGCGGCCCCCGGCTGTCAGTCTGTGTAGTATTTGATTTTCTGATTTATTTTTCTAGATTTGAATGCATGTTTCAAAAATTCATATCTAGAGCTAGGAGTGTCCAAATTGGGTGAACCAAATTTTGTTAGTTTTATCTTGAAGTGTAGTATTTGATAAAAATATGAGATACACTATTTCTAGTATTTTTCTAGGATAATAAAATGTATTTAGATAAATGCTTTTTCAATAGTTTCTATCTTATAAATTGCATAACTTGAGTTAGAAAAGTGATAAAATTGTGATTCTAATTTTTCTGGTCTTGTGTTGACATGCTCTAGCTATAAAAAATATTAAACCTAGTATAAGCATACTTTGAATGTGGTCTTCATATTTAATCCTAATTAATTGCTAGTTTCTAGTGGAATTAATTAAGGTAAAAATACATAACATATGGTTATGCAAATTCTTAAATAGTATTCTTATGCTTGGAGTAATGTAAGAAAAATATTACATCTATTTCTTGACACTTTTTACTATGCTAAATTATTTTTGCTAAAATAAGCTTATCTAACTGGTCATTTTTGTAAAGGTAGTTACACTTATCGAAATGGTATGAAATTTGTACAGTAGGCTATTAAGATTATTTGTGGGCTATTGTAATTTTCTTAGAATTTATTAAGGAATATAAATATTTATCCTTTAAATCACCTTATTATCTATGGAAATTAATAAATAGATATAAATAAATTAGTTAAGTTTAACCATGATATTTTCTATGGTGCTTTGTGATGCATATGATCAGTTGATGTTGTTAGTTAGGCTTAAAAGCAATTGGTAGTACGCAACTAGTTAATTATTGCTTTATAATTCAACTAGATGGCTGCATGTATAGTTTCGATTGCGATGTTAATTTCATGATGATAATGGTCCTTTTGGTAAAACTTGTTAGTAACAAAGTTGTAGATAATTTACTGATCTACCTTGTATTAAATTTTCGTAGTCATAGGCTTAGGGTTTAAGAATTATAGCTGTTAAAAGTCTATTGTCCGAAATGCTTGTTCTCTAGATAGATTTGAATGATGGAATTGTTTGACGTAGATTACTGCTGAATCACATTAAGATGATTAAAACAAAGTTGTAGGAAATTTCATAAGCTTTCTAGAATGTCTAGAATCATATTACTTTGATGTGTATAACTCTAGTTATGGTCAAAACAAGTGGCTGTTATCTTATAGTTTAGAAAATAATTTAAATAAGTGTTTGTTTAGTTATTAGAAAAGAGATATGCACCTACTAAGTAAACTATGATGCACCTTATTATTACTTTAATACCATGTTGTTGAAAATACTTATGAGGACACATTTATCTTATCATATTATATTATACATGTCATCATATATGCATTCGTGATATCTTATTTCATGCTCATGCATATAGGATCATTCAAAGAAATAATGCTGTTGGAGTTCAACGAAGAAGAGGAAGGGGATCAGCCGGAGACACCTCAGGCCACAGCTCCAAGAAAAGAGGAGCAAACTCTCTAAGATCTCTCTGAGTGCCCAGATCACCGACCCACCTCTTTCCTCAAAGGCAAGCCCCGGAGCATTCTAAGTCTCCTATGTTTTAAAAAATATTACTTGAGTCCTTTATGTTTGATGCATTAGGTTATAAGAGTTGAATGGAACCACTTGATGCATAGAACTACCTTGTTCAGTTACATATACCTTTAACCCTGTGTAGGTCTAGAATCGAATATATGCTTAGCCATACTTAGACCGGTAGAAGTCGGGTGATTTCCTGTCACCTACGAGATATAGGTGGATACCGAAGCATGGTTGGCTATATTTGCTATTGTGGAAAAGAACCATGGGGTAATGTAAATGGAGTCCGGACGGAGTCTATGTGTAGGTGGACTCATGTGATTCCATCTGCGCTGATTAAGGACCGTACCATTGTTGGCACTCTGACAAGATTGAACACATGCCTCTCACTTAGCTGGCTGGATAACTCCTTCTGACCATGAAGACGAGTAGCTCAACTCGGGCTAGGCCCTGCTCTATTAGAGTGCACACTCTAGATGGTAGTAAGGATGTTCGGGGAGCCAGCCATAAGCCCAAGGGTAGGGTAGTCCTGATCGTCCTGGCAGCTGGTTGTCCCTGATTGTGCGGCGCTGGGTGAACCCGCGAAATGTGTACCTGAGTTGTACCAAAGGTGACCTTAGGTGACTGTTGATCTGGTCTGCCTGGGTTTGTGTTAGGAATAAATTCCCAGTTGGTTGAAATCGATTCGAATCACCATCTCTCCCGGACAGTGAGAAACTTGGCTAGCTCCAACATCATAGTAACTGTGTTATGGAACATGATGGTTCAGTTGAACATAGAATTACTACACCAGCTATGGTTACTATTGTATGCTACTAAATGATATACCACATGTTTGGCATAGGTTAGTTGCTAATCTAGAGATAAAGAGCTATAATCAACTTGATGACCAACTTATAATCATATAACTGAGTTAATCGCTTTTTATGCAAAATGTGTTAAGCTACCTCCACTTATAAAAGCCTTACATAATCCTTGGAGTCACCTTATTTTTGGTTTATGACAAGTAAGTCTAGCTGCGTACCTTCTTTTACTCAGGGTTTTATTCCCATTGTTGCGGATGGTATAGTTTATCATGGCTATTGTAAGAACTGCTTCTGTCCTGCCGTGGACGAGGAGTGAGCCCTGGGTAGGCATCTCTTATTAATCCTTCTTATATGCTTTTGTGGGAGTGTGATCACTAGTTGGCACTGTATTTGAACTATGATGACAGATGTTAGTTTAAAACTTTAAATTTGCTTCCGCTATTATTTACTGAGCTTGGTTTGTAATAACCTTAATTCGTACTCTGATGAATGAATTGTATATGTGAACTTTATGTAACATATGACATGTATGTTGAATCATGTATGATCTTGGTTGTATGTTGATGGTTAATTGAGACTTATCATAGTACTCGATGGACTACCGGGTTTATATGGGCTCAAGTATGATAGTGTGACCGCTTGCTGGCTGCTATTGTACTTGTGCTCTTATAAATTGGTCGGTTTTGCTACACCTGCTGGTATTTGGCCGAACGGAGCAGGGCGATGTCATGTGCTTCGTCAAGCAGGTCCATGGCATCTTCCAAAGATGCTTCGTTTCCCTGCTCGTTGTAGGCCTTGACCCTTGGCGCTCCGTAGTCGAGGTCGGTCGGGAGCATGGCTTCAGAGCCGTAGACCATAAAAACAGCGTGTAACCGGTTGCTCGGTTGCTAGATGTCCTTAGGCTCTAGAGTACCAAGGGGAGCTCCACGACCCACCGTCCGCCGACTTTGTTGAGCCGGTTGAAGATCCTAGGCTTGAGGCCTTGGAGGACCATGCCATTTGCATGCTCGACCTACCCATTCATGCGGGGGTGCGCTATGGCAGCCTAATCAACGCGGATGTGGTGGTCGTCGTAGAACTAGAGGAATTTCTTCCCCATGAACTATGTGCCATTGTCGATTATGATGGAGTTTGAGACCCCGAATCAGTGGATGATGTCCGTGAAGAACAACATGGCCTGCTCAGATTTGATCACGGTGATCGACCGAGCCTCTATCCACTTCGTGAACTTGTCCACGGTGACAAGTAAGTGCATAAAGCCCTCGGGTGCCCTCTTGAGGGGCCCTACCAGGTCAAGCCCCCAGACCACGAATGGCCACGTGATGGGGATTGTCTGGAGCACTTGGGCTGGTAGGTGAGTTTGCCGAGCGTAGTACTAGCATCCTTTGTCGGTGAGTAGGACCTGCTCGACGTCGGCCATTGCGGTTGGCCAGTAGAAACCTTGCCAGAATGTGTTTCCAACCAAGGTTCTAGGCGCGGCATGATGTCCATAGACCCCTCCATGGATGTCTTCCAGCAGGTCCTTCCCCTTCTTGGTGGGGATGCAACGCTATAGGATTCTGGTGTGGCTACGCTTGTAGAGCTCCCCTTCGATAATGACGAAGGACTTGGCACGACGCGCCAGCCATCGGGACTCCGTCTTGTCGGTAGGGAGCACCTCATGGAGGAGGCAATCGAGATAAGGTGTTCTCCAGTCAGTCGGAGGGTTGGGCTCTGCCACTAGGTCTTTGACGAGTTCCATGACCTCAAGGTCTGATGGAACTAAGGGTCGGTCAGCCCTCGAGCCCAGAACTGGTGGCTCGTTGTCGGTCTATAATGGTTCCTCATATCGGACCGAGGGCTTGTGTAGGTCGCTTGCGAAGATGCCGATGGGGACTGGCTCTTAGCTCGATGCCATCTTTGCTAACATGTCGGTTGCTTCATTGAGCCACCTTGAGATATGGTTGAGCTCAAGGCCGTCGAACTTGTCCTCCAACTATTGGACCTCACGACAATACGTAGCCATCTTGGCATTGTGGCAGCTTGACTCCTTCATGACCTGGTCGATGACCAGTTGTGAGTTGCCTCGGACATCAAGCCGTCGGATGCCCCACTCAATGGCGATGCACAAGCCATTGAGGAGTGCCTCGTACTCAACCACATTATTTGAAATTGGGAAGTGGATGCGAATTGCGTACCTCATGCGCACCCTAAGGGGGGAAACAAAAACTAGCCCAACCCCGGTGCCCTTCTTCATTAGTGATCCATCAAAGTACATTGTCCAGTACTCCTGATCGACGGCCGCCGATGGCATCTGGATCTTGGTCCATTTGGCCACAAAGTCGGCCAGTACCTGAGACTTGATGGCCGTTCGTGGGGCGTACGTGATGCCCTGATCCATCAGCTCGAGCACCCATTTTTCGATTCTCCCTATGGCCTCCCGGTTCTAGATAACCTCGCCATGGGGGAAAGATGACATGATGGTCACCTAGTGTGAGTCAAAGTAGTGGCGTAGCTTCCTCTTGTTGATCAGGATGGCATATTGGAGCTAACAAAGTACACGAGGCACTGTACCTTGAGGGCATGTCCCTCTTCTCCCCGTTCTACAACAAAGGCGGCGCTAACCACCTGAGTCATAGCTATGACGTAGAGTAGGAGCGGCTCTCACTCAGCCGGCAGGACCAGAATCGGGGCCTTCGTCAGGAGCACTTTGAGCTTGTCAAGTGCCTCCTGAGCCTCAGGTGTCCACACAAATCGGTTAGTTTTCTTTAGGAGCCAGTAAAGGGGGAGCCCCTACTCGTCAAGGCGCGAAATGAAGCAACTAAGCGCTGCGAGGCACCCGGTAACCTTCTGAACTCCTTTTAGGTTTAGAATCAGGCCCATCTTCATGATGGCTGAGATTTTTACTGGGTTGGCTTTGATGCCACGCTCAGAGATGATAAATCCGAGCAGCATGCCCCTTGGGACCCTAAAGACGCATTTCTCAGGGTTGAGCTTGATGTTGTTCTCCCAGAGCTTCCTAAAGGTCTGCTCTATGTCAGCCATGAGCTGGTCGGTCTGTTTGGACTTGACTATGATGTCGTCCACGTAAGCCTCAATGGTCCTCCCGATGAGGTCTCCAAAGCATTTGGTCATGCAACGCTAGTACGTAGCCCCATCATTCTTGAGCCCGAATGGCATCGTAACGTAGCAGAATGATCCAAACGGGGTGATGAAAGAGGCCGCGAGCTGGTCGGACTCTTTCATCATGATCTGATGGTACCCGGAGTATGCATCAAGGAAGCATAGGGTTTTGCACCCCGAGGTCGAGTCAACTATCTAATCTATGTGTGGCAAAGGAAACGAATCCGTTGGGCACACCTTATTGAGGCTCGTGTAGTCAACACACATTCTCCATTTCCCACTTTTCCTTTTTACCCGAACAGGATTGGACAACCACTATGGGTGGTATACTTCCTTGATGAAACCGGCCACCAAGAGCTTGGCAATTTCCTCGCCGATGAGCCTGCGCTTCTCCTCGTTGAAGCGGCGTAGGTGTTGTTTGACCGGCCTGGAACCTGGCCTAATCTTCAAGGCATGCTTGGCAACTTCCCTCAGAATTCCTGGCATATCCGAGAGTTTCCAACCAAAGATGTCTTGATTGGCATGGAGCAAGTCGACGAGCATGCCTTCCTACTTGGAGGAGAGGGCGGTGCCAATGCACACCGTCTTGTCGGCGGAGTTGTTAGGGTCGATGAAGTCCTTCTTGACATTCTCTACAGGCTCAAAGGATCCGGCCGCCCGCTTCGCATCGAGCGTTCCTTCAGCGATGTCCTTCGCAATGGCTGCGAGCTCCTCAGAAGCGAGGCTTGCCGAAGCGAGCTCGTAGCTCTTGACCTCTCACTTGTAGGCCCTCTAGAAAGAAGTGCCGACAGTGATGACCCCACGTGGGCCCCGGATCTTGAGCTTGAGGTAGGTGTAGTTGGGGACAGCCATGAACTTCACGTTACACGGTCGCCCCAAAATGGTGTGATAGACCGGGGGGAACCCGACTACCTCAAAGGTGAGGGTCTCTGTCCTATAATTGGACGGATTCTCAAAGGTGATGGGCAGGTCGATCTGCATGATCGGTATGGCCTGCTTTCCCAGCACGATGCCATGGAAAGGCACCCTGGTCAGCCGGATGCATGATCGGTCGATGCCCATGGCATCAGGTGTCTCTGCGTACATGATGTTGAGGCCGCTGCCCCCGCCCATCAGTACCTTGGTGAGCCACTTTGTGCTGACGATAGGGTCAACCATGAGCGGGTACCTGCCTAGGTGTGTGACGCTATCCAGGTGGTCAGATCGGTCGAAGGTTATGGGAGACCCTCACCATTTGAGGAAAGCGGGCGTGGTGGGCTCGGCTTCATAGACCTCTCGGTGCACGAGCTTCTGTCGGCGCTTGGAGCCGTTTGCCTCTGACTGACCAAAGATCATGAGGCAGCCATCCGGCAATGGGAAGTCATCATCCTTCTCTCCGGTGTCATCGGCTTCTGCCTTGGGCTTATTCTGTTGCTCCTATTTCTTGGAGCCGTCAGTGAAGAAACGCTTCATGAAGGAGTAGTCCTTATACATGTGTTTGATGGGGGAAGGCATGGTTCAGGCATGGCCCCTCGAGTAACTTGTTGAAGTGATCAAGGGTGCCCTCGGCCGATGCTCGACCGGCTTTTCGCTTGGCAGCAGCAATGAGCGAGCCCCCACGTCATTTCTAGTTCTTCTTCTTATTCGAACAGTTAGAGGGGCCCTCGTCGGTGTCCTCGTCCCGCTTCGCCTTGCCTCTGGAGCGATCAAAAATTGCTCCAACCACCTCCTCGTCGAAAGCATGGCTGGTCGCGATGTCGAGAAGTTCCTTGGTAGTCCATGGGCCTTTACATCCCAACTTATGGACCAGGGACTCACAGGTCATCCCTGATAGGAAGGCTCCAATGACGTCGGCATCGGTGACATTAGGGAGCTCGTTGCACTGCCTAGAGAAGTGTGGGATGTACTCGTGGAGAGTCTCTCCCACTTTTGTCGGCAGTTCTTCAAGTCCTAGGGGTTCCTAGGGTGCGCGTAAGTGCCCTAGAAGTTCTCCACAAAGATTTGTTTCAGGTCTGCCCAACTCTAAACGTAGTTGGGCAGAAGGTGCTCCAGCCATGTTCACGCCGAGTTGGCCAGGATGAGGGGGATATTGCGGATGACGAAGTCATCACTGACCGCACCGTTGGCCTGGTAGGCGAGCTGGTAGTCCTCGAGCCATAAGTCGAGGTTCGTTTCCCCAGAGTATTTTAGGATGTTAGTCGGCGGGTGGTATCGGGGAGGGAGTGCCGCCTTGAGGATATGCCAATCAAAAGCCTAGGGCCCCGTTGGTTTGGGGCTATGACTCTGGTCCTCCTCGCGGTCGTAGCTTCCACCACGGCGAGGATGGTAGACATGGTCGGCAGCCTCCTCTCCTACATCACTGTGGGTACGCCAGCGGGCTTCAAGGGTGTCGTGCGTGTCACAGTTGTGGCTGAGACGCTCATGCACCGGAACCATGATGCGTGGCCTGCCACCGTGCGGCGCCTGGTGGACTGATGTGTCCTTGTCAGGTCACACCGAGGGCATGCGCTGGCTGGCGTCAAGCTCCCATCACCGAGATAGTGAGCTCTCGGCCTGCTGCGCAGCCGCATGCTCAAGCAGGGTGCAAATCTCATGATGGGCACGTTGATCCTCGGGCGTCGTAGGCCTTGGAAGCCCCCTGAGCAAGGCTGCCGTAGCAGCGATGTTCTGGCTTGCCTGGGCGAAGTGTGGGAGCGCTTGATCATCCTTGATGATCCTTCAGATAATGTCACGGGCCATGGTGCGTGCGCGCCCCCTGTCTCCATGGCACTCGATCTCGTGATCGAGCTCCGCGCATTCCTGCTCGAGCTAGAGTCACGCTTCCTCAAGCTTTAGGTGCCGGGCCTTCAGCCGCTCCACCCGTAGGCGGGGGGGGGGGGCTCCTGCATCCCCTTCGACCTCATTCGTCGAGGTAGCCTCCTCCTTGTGGATGCTTTCAACATGTCCCTCGGGGGTACCCATCATGAAGCATTCATGAGAGGGGTGATGGCTCCCCCTGCTGGAGTCAGAGCCAGAGGGTGACTCTAGCTACTCTGCGAGAAGGTCATGGAAAGACTCCATGATGTGTTCGATCACCCCCACGAACTCATCGTTCGTGGGGGATGGAATCATGCGTTGCGCCACAAGGTGGCCACCGGTCTCTTCGGCGTTGCGGAGAGCGAACAGGAGCACTGTTGGGGTGCTCCGGATGTGGTATTCTGGGGAGAATGGCTCTCCCTCGGCAAGCTGCGCCATGACGTTGGCGAACAAGAAGGTGAGGTGGTACAGGCCCTCCCAGGACGGTTGGGGTCCCAAGAAGACGCTGAGCTGACGCTCCAACCTCCCATAGTCAAAGTCGAGGAGCTAGCCGCTCCTGGGGGTGTGGGCCTCTGACGCATGCAGCCGTAGCTCCTCAAGCGCCTCAGTGATCGCGTCGAGGCCAGCGGAGTGGAGGGGTTGAACAACGACAGGCACCCGTGCCAGCTCTCCCTCTGCCGTGATGATGAAGTCCAGGTCCCCTAAACGCACGTGTGCACCCGTGACCCAGCTAATGCTGTGACTAGCCATCCGAGGCCTGGTGTTGATGTCGAGACACGCAAAAGTACCCCAACCTAGCGTGCCAACTGTCGGTGTTTCAAGCAAACACCAATGAGTAAATTTCTAATATTGCGTGTCTGACCCGGATGGTGTGCTAAGAGGACATGAGGATTATACTGGTTCGGGCTGAATGTCCCTACGTCCAGTTTCGGGCTGCTCATGTTACCAGCACTAAGTTTGTAGTAGGGGGTTACAAACTAGCGAGAGAGGGAGGAACTCCCAAGTTTCTTTGGTTTGATTGCTCGATGTTTCTACTGCTCGATCTATCGGTCGATCTCTCTCTCTCTCTCAGAATAGTGTCCTGCCTTCTCTTTTATAGACCAAGGGGAGAGAACAGGATACCAGAGACTGAGAGGAGGGAAGTGGGAAAAAAGAAAGAGAAATTAAGGCTCCCTAGGGTGTGCCGTCCTCCTCTTCGCGTCGGTCCCACTGACCCTGTAGATCGTGGTGGCAGCGGTGTCGCACCGGGGTCCTATTTGCCACTACAGCATACGTGCGGGCGTCGTGCGCCGTTCTTGTCTTCCATCCCATTCGAGCGGACAAAATGGTCAAAGGGTCCCCTGACAAAGGCCATACGGGGGGGGGCTGGTGGTACAGTGCCAGTCAACTGATGCCGATCAACTGAAGTTGGACGGTGGTCAGGCAGGGAGCTGGCAGCACGGTGTTGCCCTGATGATGCGGTGGGCGACGTGAGTCTCCCATCATGGACTGATGCGACCGCCAGTCACATCAGAACTCAGCCAAGACGTGCTCTCGGGAGTGCGCCTCCACGCCATAGTGGTTGAAGCGGTTCAGGTCCCACTCTGGGGCCACTGCTTTTGTCCGGTAGCAAATCTGACCCCAGGGAATAGGTGAGGCGGAAATCTCGCCCTGGGGGCCGGACGAGATGGAATCCGACCCTTGGGGGTCGGACGAGGCGGAGCCCTCCCCATGGGATCGAACAAGTCGGAGCCCACGCCTTAGGGTCGGATGAGGCGGAAACCTCATCCTCAAAGTCAAAGCCCACGCCTTGGGGTTGGATGCGGCAGAAACCTCATCCTTGGAGTCGGACAAGGCGTGGCCCGGCCCATGGGGTCGGTCGAGGCTGCACTTGCATTCTTAACCATCGGATGAACTGACATGACGCTCATTAATCCTTTGACTCGGATATTCGGGTATAGATATCCGACACTGAGCTACCTTCGACCGGTAAAATGATCGGGGAGAATGTGGACCGACCTACCGCTGGGTCATCGCTCTACAAGTCTGAACCACACATAGAAACTGAATGGAAAAAGAAAAACAAATTGTTCGTTGTTAGTTAGCTAACCAAGTTGTGTCGCTTGCATAGCAGCGAGGCTT
Organism: Miscanthus floridulus; assembly: GCF_019320115.1. Classification (NCBI taxonomy): domain Eukaryota; kingdom Viridiplantae; phylum Streptophyta; class Magnoliopsida; order Poales; family Poaceae; genus Miscanthus; species Miscanthus floridulus. The sequence goes on from NC_089582.1 coordinate 10,919,194, forward strand.
CTAGGAAGGATATGAAATATGGTTCGTGTGTTGAGATACCACTGTCTATCATGTTCTCCATTTCACATCCATCACACTCGAGTACCTGACTAAAGAATTATGTGCCCGTGGCTTGGTTTGAGGAATGAGGTGGTCCATCTTCTTCTCACTCACTTTTTTTATTTGGGTGGTGGAGTAGGACGAGTTGATCCATCACCACCTCATTCTTCATAAGTTAATAATTAGTATATGTACAACGAATTGGTTGATTCCACCAAAATTTATAGGATGAACTCATGATGCATCACCTCATAATGACAAATAATTAAAAACAATCCACTAACTTTATATCTGAATTGCCCACATCTATTATTATGAAAGAATTTAAAATACCCCTAATAATTTTATGAATTATCCACCTTTGTCATTATGAAAGATAATGCAAAATGATCTCCTAAGTTTACAGTCAACCAACCCATATATGTTGTTGTAAAATAAGGTCAAGCCGAGGCAGTTGTGAAAACAACAAGGTCAGGCCAAGGCGGTTGTGAAAATGGCGAAGTCGGTTAGGTAATGACAAGCTCGGGCCAAGGCGGTTGTGAAAACGGCAAAGCCAGTCGGGTAGCGAGAGGCAAAAATGGTTCACGAGAGGCCAAATTAGGTGAAAATGGGCAAAAATGGGCAACGTGCCTGGTCCCACCAGGCCGCCTTGGACCTCTGGGGACCCGCCCATGAATCCGGCACTTGGAAAGTCCAAGGTTTGGTCCACCTATGGTCACAACGACTCACGTGCGCCTAGTTCTTAAAAACCCCCAATTTCTGAGCGAGACACTTGGAAAACTTCGTATCACATGAATTTCATGTTGTTTTCCAAAATTGTGTGTTGTAAGGAATGGAAAACACCCAAAACTCCTAGGGCGAGGGATTCCCCTCAAGTATAGTAGGGGGAAGGTGTTCGGGTGGCTGAGACCTGGGTAAACTGGTGTGAATCCACAAGTTTTTTGGGCCTTTTCACTAGGACTGCTCCACCCGACCCTCGGCCACCCTCGGGCAGCCCTGGCTGACTGCTAGGTAGTTGTTACTAGTTTCAGCTAGTTGTTGCAGGCTGGCAGCTGCACCATGGTGGTCGGCATGCGGTCATGGCTGGCCTGAGGCGCCGCATGCTCTTGGCGTGTAGCTGATTAGGTTTTGGTTGCTCCCGTGCACTACAGGATTCTGGTTCTTTGTCGAGTGCAGGCTGCACTCGGCAAAGCCCGCTTTACACTCGGCAAAGGCTTTGCCGAGTGCCGCAGTCGGCAAAGAGCACTCGGCAAAGAATTCTTTGCCGAGTGCCATGTCAGCACTCGGCAAAGTTAACGTCCACCGTCATCTGTCGGTTTCTTTGCTGAGTGCTGACGTGGCAGACACTCGGCAAAGAATTTTTAATTTTTTTAAAAAAATAATATTTACCGAGTGCCGCTTTGATAGGCACTCGGCAAAGTAATTTTTTTTGAAACAATCTTTGCCGAGTGCTGACACTCGGCAAACTTATGGTCACTTTGCCGAGTGCCGTGTCAGTACTCGGCAAAGTTGTTGTGCTGGGAAAAACTTCCCCAGCTTTGCCGAGTGTTTGCACTCGGCAAATCTAGGTAATTTTTTTTTCAGTTTTTTTCACATTCCATCCATGCAATATCACATATATTCAACACAAATCCATACAATATCACATATATCACATATATATCACATTCCATCCATACAATTCAACACAAATCCATCCACAAGTTCATCCATAACAAATCCATCCATCCATCACAAGTACATCCACACAAATACATCACTAGTCCAACATAAGTCCAACATAACCCTCACAGAAGCCAATCCATCACTAGTCCAACATAACCATCACAAGTCCAAAAGCGAAATGAGAGGTACCTACTACGTCCCTTGGTCCCCATGGCCCCCAGAGTGTGAAGAGCTCCTAGATGGCCACGAAGGCCACCCTTGCTGCGGAGGGCCACCCTGGAATGTCCACCTGGGCGGTGGAAGATGGCCGCCTGTCCACCAGAAGTACCCATGCTGCGTAGACGGAGGAACGCCAGCTGGCCACGTGTACTGTGGAGTCGGGCCAACCGTGCCAACTAGCCACCCGTGCTGTGGAGAAGGGCCACCTGGAGGAGTCGGGTTCAAACCCGCCGACTGTGCCTGCACAAAGGAGAAGCGATCCCATTAGTACCTGCAGGATGGCCGCATAAGCTAAAGTAATAAACAACCATATATACTCATCGGAGTCCCTGTAGGACTAGGAGGAGGGGGTGGAGCGAACAGCGACGGAGGCAATGGCGGCAGGACCAAACCCGGGATCTGAAGGCCCTGAAAGTAGGTCGCCACGTCTTGCAGCTGACACGCCGAGTGCTGCTAGATAGCCTCCAGCTGATGCGCCGACTGCTGCTGGACAGCCTCCAGCTGCCGCTGATGGGCCTCTACTTGGGCCATCTGCTGGGCCTGCAACTCTGCCAGCTAGGCCTGCAATATTACACCCGCAAGGTTTAAACAATGCAAAGGCCAAGTACATGTGTAAAACCAGTGAACGACGAATAAAACTATACTTACCTGAAATGCCACCACCATCTGTGTGGAGCTCGGCTGCCGAGGTGCTATGGGGATGTCGGAGGAGCTCGTGCTGGTTTGTCGAATATGGCTCAGTCTGGCAACAGAGGATGACTCGATTGCGCTGTTGGCCATCCAGTACCGGCCGTGCTACTTCCCTCCTCCCAACCTCATCACGAGGTTCATATCCAGGGGCTGGGTGGCCGGATCGAAGTCCTCCCCATGGCGCATGCGAGCCGCCGAGGTGTACTCGGCAAGCTTGGGGTAGACGCTCGCGTCGGTGTACGTGTCGACCCCGTCCTCCGGGTTGTAGACATTGTCCGCCGCTGTCGCTGGGCCCTTGTGAGCCAGGACGTACCCCATGAACTCGTTGATCTCCTGGCCACCATGCGACTAGGACTATGAGGAAAACACAAAGATGATTACAAGTAATGACAATTGAGCGCTAGAATAAATAAATAAATAGATCAACAGAAGCGTACCCATCTTTCCATGTAGATTGGGAGGGACCGGTTCCCTTGGTGGTGTGACGGCCCTTGCATCTCCAGGCGGCACCTCCGACGGCTTCTGCGCTGAGTGTACGTGTCCTTTGAGACCCACTTGTTCATGATGTCCACCCAGCAGTCTTTGTACTTGGAGCACCAAGCAGGACACATCTGCATGATGTCAAGTATTTGACATGTCAGAAGATGAATTGAAGCCTACTTATTTTTCATGGAAGGAATCAGAATGAATGTTTCCTACTTACCTGGAGCTACTGCTCCCTGGTGAGGTCGGTCTCCCTCTGGAGCATCATCTGCCTGGCTTCCCTCTTCCTCACCACCCGGCCAAGCACGTCGGCGTTGTAGGTGATGATGCACTGGATATGCCCCTCGTGGTACAGGTCCTTGAGTCACTCTCTATAGACCTTGTCCTGCACTCGCGCTGCCTCGGCCTATTTCCTATCCTCGCACGTGAAGTAGTCCTGCATACAGACATCATGTATCATTTCATTATTTCAAGAACGTCCAACGAATGCGTAGTACTGAGCAATGCGGTGCGATGAAGACTCACCCAGAACTCCCTCTTGATCCTCGTCGCAAGGGTGCCATGGTCGGGGTCCACGACGCTGGTGAAGTGCTCCCACGACCAGGGCAGCCCTGTCACCCTAGCGTGGGTGACCCTGCTAGGGTAGTGCTTCCGAAGCCGGAGGCTCTAGATGCCATTGACATGGCGTGCATTGCCCCCTCCGCTCATAATCGTCCAGTTACTGCACCGGTCATTAAGAATAATTGTTAGTCTGAAGTATGATTTTCAACATGTCATATGAAGAAGTAGTGAAAACATCAATGGTTACTTACTTGTCACCACAGGGTCAAATCACCGGGCGGCGGGAAGGCGCGAGCGGCGCTGAAGGGAGGGACGAGGGCCCGTGCGAGTAGACCTTGCTCGAACCTGAGGAAGGTGTCTCCCTTAGTGTCGCCTCGCCCCCATGGTCTGAGTCCGACGAGGAAGAGGAACTGCCGATCGTCGTCGTCGTCACCCCCTGTTGGGGCGTCGGGTCAGGAGGCAACTCCAGCCTCCTCGTCGTCGAGCGACGTCCGCAGGGCCTCCTCTCCCTACTCGTCGATGGCTCCACTGACGGTGGCTCCTTGTTGGCGGTGGGTGAGCGGTCCCTCTAGTAGACCGAGGTGATCCCCTGTCGTTGCTGCCGCCTTCCGCCCGGCATTTTTTTGTGTGCCTGCAATGACAAAGATTAAACCCTTGTTCACAAATAAATGAGAAGTAATTGTAAAGAGATGCAAAATGAACAAAACATAATTGCAAGGTAATAATAATAACAATATATTATTACATTAATTAGAAATTATCTCCACGAACGGCAGTGACTGGCGTGTCGTCGTCATCATCACTATCACTATCACTATTGTCGTCATTACTATCAATATTGTTGAGCTCGTATAAGTCCTCATCATATCCACGAATGGCATCATCTCCATCGTCCTCATCATCTACATCGTCCTCATCATATACATCGTCCTCAACAACTCCATCGCGCTCCATCCTCCATCGCTCAAGCATTCTTAAGTCCTTAGCATTCTACACCTCATCACCCTTGTCCTCATCGATGTCGTTGTCTACTTCCATGCCCATCAGCGAAGTTATGTCTATCTCCAAACTCCCTTCTTGCCCCTTAGGTTGATAGAACTCTCTGCTATCTGTCTTTGGGTCAAAGTTGTAATCATCATCGTTTGGGACAGGCGCTTTACCGCGCGGCGATACCAAGTGCACAAGGTACCAACCCGTAAGCTTCTCATCTTTTTGGCATGCCCATGGGAGATAATAAACTTGCTTGGCCTGTTGAGCCACAATATAGACATCGTGTCCTTTATAGACGGAATCCTATCGAATTTTGACTTGCCCAATCTCAGGGGCTCTTCTCGTGACTTCAGGATTGAACCAATGGCATTTGAAAACCACTGGATTAAGAGCTGTGGGACCCTCAAAGTTGAGCTCGTATATTTCTTCGACTATGCCGTAATAGTCGCACGCATCGGTGCCGGGCGTACGAACTCCGGTGCATGTGGTGCTTCGGTTGGGCCGACTCTCCTCGTAGCTTCTCGTGCGAAAGCGATAGCCATTCGCATCATAAACGGTGAATGACTTGACCCTATGGGAGAAGCCCCTGCCAACCTGTTTCAATTCATCACTCATTTCTGCATCCGTGCGGGCCTGCAAGGTGAGGCCAGGTAGATCGTTACATTACTCGCTCCTAGGAGCAAAGTGGAATCTCAAAGTTGGAACGAGGTAAGTTGGATGGTACCTTCGTACAGAACCAGGAAATAAAATTGGGCACACCATATTTGAGAAGATGGTCTTCTTCTTGAATGGAAGGAGCCCTATTCCCTCTCTAGTATTCATTAATAAATTCCCTAAAAAACAAGAGACAAGGGGGTCAGATCGATAGGTGGAGGATAGTGACGGCGTATGTAACAAGCTCATTGAGAACTTACCTCTGATAAGGATTCACTTCTTCAAGGTTCAACAACACGTAGAGGAAGACAGTGCGCCACTCAGAATCTCACAAGTTCTTGGGGGTACCTGTGCTTCCTCTTCCGAGTTGCCCTATGAAAAGGCTGAGGTTCGATGAACTTTCGACGGTGTTGTGATGAGGGGGTGGATTGTGCACGCTGGGAAGGGTCTCATTATAGTACGCCGTTGTGAAGTTCGACACCTCCTCCAGAATGAATGCCTCTGCCACGAAAGCCTCAATTTTGGCTTTATTTCTACACTTTTTCCGAAGAACCTTTAGACACCTCTCGATTGGATAGCACCAACGGGCCTGCACGGCCCCCCCCAAACGTGCCTCGCGTGGTACATGCAAAATCAGATGCTGCATCAGCAGGAAGAAGCCGGGTGGAAAGATCATCTCCATCTTGTAGAGCAACAAAGGTGCAAGACGCTCCAGTTCAGCAATCATGGCCCGAGATAACTCCTTGGCACAAAGCTAGCAGAAGAAATAGCTCAACTCTGCCAGTACGCGCCACACTGCTTCGGGGAGGTATCCCCGGGTCATCGCAGGAAGGAGTCGCTGAATCCATATGTGGAAGTCATGACTCTTCATCCCGTTGACTTTCATAGTCTTGAAGTTCACTCCCCTACTCAGATTCACCGCATACCCATTAGGGAACATTAACGTCTTTATCCACTGCAGTACTTCCTTCCTATTGTCCCTTTTCAGGATGTAATCGGCCGGGCCCCTTTTCCATCTCTTGCCGGGCGTAAGGGTCTTCATCACTAGCTTTGGTCTATCGCACATCTTTTCTATGTCCAGTCTAGCCTTAACGTTGTCTTTTGACTTTTCCTTTATGTCTATGAGTGTTGCCTAGAGTGCCTCGGCGACATTCTTTTCTATGTGCATTACATCGATGTTGTGTGGAAGAAGAAGGTCCTTGAAGTAGGGGAGCCTAGTCAAGCCCGATATATGAGTCCACATGTGTTTGGTACCATATCCAATAAAACCACCCTTGACTTCATCAATTTGGAGAGCCTCTATCTCAGCAAGGACCTCGACACCGCCCATAATCTAAGGAATGGGGTCGGTGACTTCAACACCTTTCATGAAGTGCTTGATGTCTCTTCTGAATTCATGGTTGTCAGGCAGGAATTGACGATGTTTGTCAAACAAAGAATACTTGCCACCCTTGTTCAGCTAGGTGAACATCATAGCTGCCTTGCATGTTGGGCAAGGGAACTTCCCGTGAACACATCACGCGCTGAATATGCCATAAGCCAGGAAGTCATGCATTGAATACTAGTACCACACATGCATTGTGAAGTTCTTCTTTGTAGCTCGATCGTACGTCAGTACCCCCTTTTCCCAAGCATCTTGCAATTCATCCCATACTGGCTGCATGAACACACCCATATTGTTGCCTGGGTGTTCAGGTATTATCAACGACAAGAACACGTTCCTGGGTTTAAAAATGACACCGGGGGGAAGATTGAGGGGGATCACGAAAATGGGCCAACAAGTGTACGGGGCCGCCATCATTCCAAACGGGTTGAACCCATCTGTTGCCAGCGCTACACGTACATTTCGAGCCTCCATAGCTTTGCCAGGATGCATGTCATCGAAGTGCTTCCATGCGTCACCATCCGATGGATGTATCATCTTGTCAGGACTGTATCTTTTGCCATTGTTGTGCCATGTCATTTGTTTCGCGGACTCCTCTGTCATGTATAGCCGTTGGATCCTCGGTAGGAAAGGAAGGTACCGTAGGACCTTCTCGGGGATCTTAGACTGTTTCTTCTTGCCATCACTACCGTCTACCTCCATAAACCTAGAGGCTTTGCACTTTGGACAGTGCGTTGCTTTCTCGTGGTCTCCCCTAAATAGGACGCACCCGTTCGGACAAGCATGGATCGGCTCATATGGCATCTTAAGTGCACGAAGGAGTCTCTGTGACTCATACGTGTTCTTCGGTAGGATGTGACCCTCCGAAAGCAGTTTGCCCAAAACTGTCAACATGGCATCGAAGCCGTCTCGACTCAGGCTCAATTGCGACTTCAACGCTATTAGGCGTGAAATGTCATCCAGTTGCGAAACCATTGTCTTCTCGTGAAGGGGCTTCTGTGCCAAATCCAGCATGGCTAAGAACGCCTTTGCGGTTTCCTCTGGATCCTCCTCCTCCTCCAATCCTTCAACGAACTGTGCATCGTGAAAGTCTGCCATCATGTCTGCCATCCCGGCATCTCCATCATACTCCTCGAGGCGTGGTCTCACCACCTCCTCTCTAATACGATCGCCTTCACCATGGTAGATCCAGCGGGTATAGTTTGCAACGAATCCGTGCTTGTAAAGATCTCTCACCACCTGACTCTTTCGTTTTCTTTTCGTGTTCTTACATTTGCTGCAGGGACGCGGCATCCGACTCGACCCTTTAGCAGCCCTGCCAAATGCATGCTCCAGGAAATGACCGGTCCCCCTAACCCATTCATGGCTCTTACTTGCGTAGCCCATGTACATCCACTCATAGTTATCCATCCTCTATCATACACATATGTAAGCGAGTAATAAAACAAGCAATTGCATCTACACGGCGTTCCTACCATCTAATAGGTGAAGGATAGGTCCTAATCCCACCCGAGGATGCGTAGATAAGGTTAGCTTCCATGCTCCGCTCCTATCCGAGACGGAATTTCGGCAACACCTCCCCGCTGTTCTCTCGATACACATCCTGCAAAGGAGAGTGTGTATCTAGAGAACAACGGGGAGGTGCTGCCGAAACTCCAACTCGGATAGGAGCATAACATGGAAGCTAACCCATCTACGTATCCAAGGGCTGTCCAAAAAATGTGGACAATCCAAAAGAGATACGGTGGGAACCATATCTCTTTCGGACGGGAGACGCCTAACTGGTTGACGAGATCTATGACCAAGGTACGAGTACAGGGGTTATACCTAGGGTGGCGGTGCTGAGGTGAGGCGACGCTGTGCAGGCAAACCGGCACGGCGCGGGGCTACTCCGGATCCGCTCTTCTCTGCAAAACAAGAAAATACTGTCATTTCCAAAAAAATCGGCAGAACCTCCCCTGCACGGTGAGGTTCCCAAAACTTGCAAAAAATCATCGGCACGATGGCCGGCAACCACACAAACATCCACAAGTACACATTTAAGACCACAAGCATACATCACAACCATATACTTTAATTATGAAGCCATAAAACCTCCTCCACCTCCAACTCTACATCCACCTCCATCACCACTCCACCACAACCCCACCACCATTTCCACCTCCACAAACACCTCCATTTACTCCACCACAACCACACCACCACCTCCACCACCATCACCACCACAACACAACACAACACAACACAACACAACACAACACAACACACGGCTACACTACTACGAGAAAGGAAAAAGGAGAAAAGAGAGTATACCTAGGACGGCGTGGACGGACTGGTGGGCCACTGAGCGAGGTGTGGTCGACGACGTGTGAGGATGGCTGGGCGTCGGGGATGGGTTGGTTAGCGGCGCTTCCTCCTCCTCCTCCTCCTTTTCCTCCTCCTCCTCTCCTTCTCCTTCTCCTCCTCCTCCTCTCCTTCTCCTTCTCCTTCTTCCCCCTCTTCCTTCCTCCTTCCTCTCCTTCCTCCTCTTCTCCGACCGGCCGGGGCAAGGGGCCGGGGCCGGGGGCGGCGGGGCCGGACCGGGGAGGCGATGCGACGGCGCGGCGGCGCCGGGACGGGGCCGAGGCGGCGCGCCGGGGCAGGGCCGGGCGGCGCGGCGGGGCACGACCGGGGCGCGGTGTGGCGGCAGCGCGGTAGGGCCAGACCGAGGCGGCGCCGGGACAGGGCCGAGGCGAGGCGGCGCGTGCGGCGGCGGTGGCGCTGCGCGGTGGCATGCAGCGGCGGCGGGCGCGGGCGTGCTCGCGTGTGTGTGTCGAGTGGCGTGCGGGCACGGGCCGTGCGCGATCAGTTTTACGGTGGGCCGCGCGCTTTGCCGAGTGCCAGATCGGCTGGCACTCGGCAAAGAGCTGCCATGTGGCCGGCTCTGGGGCCACCAGGCCGGCTCGCCTTTGCCGAGTGCCACGTGGTCGGCACTCGGCAAAGGACCTCTTTGCCGAGTGCCAGCCCTAGCACTCGGCAATTTTTTTTTATTTTGGCCAACAATTTTGTTGTGAAGCATTCCTACAGTACCATGATCAACATGTTCAAATTTGGCACATTTTTAGTACATTTTGCTATATTTTTTCACTTTATTTTGATTTGTTGAATTTTTTCGGAAAATGTAGGTTTGAACTGCGGGTGCATCGAATATTCGATTTGAATGATTCAAAAAAATGATATTCTTGTTTTTGAGTGTAAAGTTAGGCCAAATCCATGAACTGACCCAAAATTTCGATCAACGTGCGCACCGGGCAACGCCACCATCTTCCGTGCAGGCGGTTTTTTAATTCTAAAAAATGCAAACGAATTCCGAAAATCGCGAAACTTGTCAAGATGTCATGATATCGTATGCGTATGCTGTGGTCAAAATTTGAAAAAGTTTCCAGCACGTTGCACGTACGATGTTCACAAACCAGTACATCCCCAAAAACCGCCCGCACGGAAGATGGTGGCGTTGCCCCGTGCGCACGTTGATCGAAATTTTGGGTCAGTTCATGGATTTGGCCTAACTTTACACTCAAAAACAAGAATATCATTTTTTGAATCATTCAAATCGAATATTCGATGCACCCGCAATTCAAACCTACATTTCCCGGAAAAAATCAACAAATCGAAATAAAGTGAAAAATATAGCAAAATGTACTAAAAATGTGCCAAATTTGAACATGTTGATCATGGTACTGTAGGAATGCTTCACAAAAAAACTGGCAGCCAAAACCAAAAAAAAAATATTTTTTGCCGAGTGCTAGGGCTGGCACTCGGCAAAGAGGTCGTTTGCCGAGTGTCGGCCACATGGCACTCGGCAAAATCTAGCCGACCTGGTGGCCCCAGAGCCTGCCACGTGGCAGCTCTTTGCTGAGTGCCTAACGGCAGGCACTCGGCAAAGGTGACGGCCATGGATGCCGTTTGCCCCCTGGCACTCTTTGCCGAGTGCCCGAGTTTGCCGAGAGTCAGGCACTCGGCAAAGCGTCCTTTGCCGAGTGCTGGGTTTGGCGCTCGGCAAAGTGGCTCTTTGCCGAGTGCCCGAGTTTTGCCACTCGGCAAACCTCTACGCACTCGGCAAAGATCCAGTTTTCTGTAGTGGTGCTCTATGGACCATTGGTTGCTATCCTCACAAGTAGACTTATTGTGCCTAGCGTGAAGGGATGCTTTGGGCAGTTTAATCATTGTGGCTACACTGGCACATGAGTTGTATTGGACCTATGACTACTTGAAGGACCCCTGATGGTGTGCAGTCGACTCCCGGCATCTGTGTCCCTTAATTTTTGCGGGCACCTTTTGCCTGCTACCGTGACAAGTGCTTGTGTGCTGCTACGTGTCCCACAGGAAGTTGCATCCATTATATGTTTCCTTTGTAGAGTGCACCCCTTGAATGTGTTGGCCTTTGGGATCAAAGTAATGAATAATAGGGACAGTCGGGGGCATTCATACCTTCATGGTCTGAGTTGAAATTCTTGGATTTCAAAGTGTCTGGATTCCGAGGGACTATGGTCGCAAGACTGAAACTTAATTGAATTGGTGGAAGGGCCCCACCAGGCATAGATCCTACAGCTTAATTTGAATCAACACAGGGAAACTTACCAGGTCCGGACATAGCAAGGATTGACAAACTTTAAATAGGCCATAGATGTTTGAAGCAATAATAGGTCTTTGATGCCATTAGATGTTCTAGGCCGCACACGCACTACACTGATGTATTCAACGAGTATATAGTTTTGGCCAACAAGCTCACACGCACTACATTGATGTATTCAACGAGTATATAGCTTTGGTCGACGGGCGTGGGTAATCTTGGGAAATTTCACTGTGATGGTGATAGATCATTGCAATCATTACTCTACAATAAGGGATGACTAGTAAGAGCGAGTCATTAGCTCATGTTGACTATGTCCCTACCCTTTGTACACATCGCCTGTGATCCTACCGATTAAATGGTCCAGTGAAGATTGCGGCGACAGGGGCAGTTCACCACCCCCGACGTCATGAGAAGTCCATTGAACCTTATCATTTAGAGGAAATAGAGGTCATAACAAGGTTTCTGTAGGTGTAACTATGGAAGGATGATTACCATGACCCCTAAACAAAATAGACCACAAACACATCTCCCGTGCCACTGGGCTCTAGCATGACCATTGTCCCTTGAGCTCCATCATAGGACGGAGGGGAAGCAACAGAATCTACAACGCCTTAGGCATCAAGGAACACTTATATTGTCATGTCAGGCGAGGTGGTTGGTCTGCCTTCTACTCTCCGCATAATGATGCTATCTTAATCCACACGACTCTCGATAGCAGATATCTCGGCTCTTGCATGAACGAAGAATGTAGCCAAATGTGATACCTGATGTAAATTGCAGAATCCCGCGAACTATCGAGTTTTTGAACACAAGTTGTGCTCGAGGCCTTTTGGCTGAGGGCACATCTTCCTAGGCATCACGCCAAAAGACAATCCCAGCCCAACCTCGTGGAGGAATGTTGTGTCTGGCCCCATTGTCGGTAAGGCATGGTGGGTCGAAGTTGGGGCTATCGGCGAACCATGTCGGGCACAACATGTGGTGGGCGACATCTGGTTATTCTTGAGCCCGGCATGCGACCAGCGCATCGACCCTAAGGACCCATTGAGCAAAATAGTGTATCGCCACTCAAACCGCTACCCTAGGTCAGTGGAGACTACCCACTAAGTTTAAGCATATAAATAAACAGAGGAGAATGAACTTACAAGGACTCTCCTAAACAGCAAGCGAACTGGGACCAACCCAGCTCCTGAAAAGCATTCTATGTCTTCTTTACTACTTAGTAAATACCTTGATGATGCAAAGTTGATGGTTGGTAGTTCTCGGACAAATAGCCATCAAAGCAGCTCTCAAAACGCTTATCCGTGTTGTGGCTCTGGCCACCAGCCCACTTGCCCGTGTGGCAGTCGCCTCTATAGAATTGGAATACACCAATTGCCATGGAAGATTGGTTCCTCTTATTGAACGTGATCATCAGTGCCATCATAGTCAAGTCCTGCACACAAGCAGATGAGTGTTACATCAAACATCTTGCAAAATGTTGGCAAGCCAAATGCAAGGAGTGGAGACTAGAGCAGACGAGTATCCTTCCCTTGTTGTTCTTGATTGTGATGCGTGTGGCCACACCCATCTTCTTCTGACTGCACCTGCACCTGTGAAGTATAGCAGCAAGGAGTTGTGTACCCCTCGACTGATGCTGGTGGAAGAAGCACGCCTGGCCTTCAATGGGCGCACTAGCAGACAAGCTCTGACAGTGGATGGCAGGAACAGTGATGAACCATGGAGGCGATATACCCCATCTGTTTACAATAGCGGTGGCAGTGACATGAAATGATCGATATACCCTATCTATTTACAATAGCACCTAGCTTGCAACCGTCTGCACGCCCTAGAAGGTGGCTGTCGCCTTGAACATACCGCATTTCGTTTGGCACACCGTGTCTACTTATGACTAGCAAAGAAGAGGACGACTATGGGGCTCGCCGCAACGACTACGAGGAGTGAACCTACCAGCTAATGCACCTCACACGCGAGGGAGGTCCAGTCACATTCCGTGCACTCATTTAGGATGTGTGGGAGCAGTGGTGCGTCAGAGCTAAGGACGATTGGCTCGCCATCGTCAACGAATACGATAGCGCCCAACTCCTCAACCCTTACACCGGCCATCGAGTCGAATTATCCCCTATCACCATTGTCGTCATCCCTGGTGTTAGGACCAATCATGCCTTCCATAGGATCGTCGTGTGCTTTCATCGTCCGACATCGGCGATGGCTACCTCATAATCGGGATGATAGCCAACGAACTCCTTCAGGCAATCGTGAGAGACGGCGATGAGAACTTGGTAAGACACTGAGGAATCCTGACGGCCATCACTTAGGCTACAAAGACGTCGTTGCGCACAAGGGCAATGCGTTCACTATCGACAGATTTGCCTGTATATATATACGCCTGCGCTACTGGAAACAGAGCCTTTGCCAAGTACAAACTGTTTTGTGAGTGTCAAAAATCAGGCACTCGACAAAGGCCTTCTTTGCAGAGTGCCGCACTCGGCAAAGAATTGCACTCCGCAAAGAATTCTTTGCCAAGTGCCGGCACTCGGTAAAAAAGGGCACTCGGCAAAGGACTTCTTCGCCAAGTGCCAGGCTCTCGGCAAAAGCGTGGCACTCGGCATAGGCTGCCCCACGTAATGGTGTTCGGTCAGGCAAAGATTTTTTTTTTGAAAAATACTTTGCCTAGTGCTCCTGACACGGCGCTTGACAAAGATTTAATATTTTTTTTTTGATATGTCTTTGTCGAGTGCCTAACAGCTTTGACACTCAGCAAAGGGAGGAATTAAAAAAATTACATTTTTTTTTGAAATACCTTTGCCGAGTGCCTATGTGAAGGCACTCGGCAAAAAGGAAATTTCTAAAAAAATTCAAAAAACCTCTTTGCCGAGCGCCTTATACTTGAAGCGAGTGAGACGTTTTGGGTCACTTTGCCGAGTGTTGCACTCGGCAAAGGACTCCGTTGCCGAGTCCCATGGTCACAGCACTCGGTAAAGCTGAAAAAATGGGCGCTCGAAAAACCATTTTTCCAGCTTTGCCGAGTGCCATGACCATGGTACTCGGTAAATAATTTTTTTTTTAAAAAAAATTCAAACTTTGTCGAGTGCCGTCCAGAGGGCACTCGGCAAAAAAAAATTCAAACTTTGCCGAGCGCCGGCCAGAGGACACTCGGCAAAGAATTTTTAGAAAAAAAATAAAACATTTTTGCTAAGGACCGGATAGAGGGCACTCGGCAAAGAATTTTTTTTAAAAAAAAATAAAAAATCTTTGCCGAGTGCCTTCAGGGTTGGCACTCGCCAAAGCGACCGTCAATGGGACCGGCGCCGTGACGGTCGCTTTTCTTTGCCGAGTGTCCGATAAAAGACACTCGACAAAGAGGACTTTGCCGATCAAATTTTTACCATGTGTTCTTTGCCGAGTGTCTCAGGCACTCGGCAAAGAACCTGAATCTAGTAGCGGTGAGACACATAGGCCGTTGTGTCCCACGATCCGGAGGAGCTACCACATTCGCCACACATCGGCAGGGACGAGCTCAAGATCGAGTCGAATAGCTAAAAGCTTGTGGAGATGGCCGATGACCGTCGCGTCCTCTTCGTGTGCACCTTCGGCAGGCTACTTGAGTGCAGATAGGTCTCTACAGCAACGTGGACTATCTTGAGTTTATACCAGAAGGTGTGCGCCAGTATGAGCAGGACATGGACGCCACCACCGGTTCAGACGATGATGACAAATGGAACCCGTCACTAGCCTCGCAACCACTCGCTATTCCTCGGAGCAATACAAACCCATTCTTGGCTTTCGTGAACCAATGATCATCGTATTCAGAATGGCACCAAATTTGACCGAATTGTAGATGTTTCATGCACGAAGGATCCGTCCCCGTTCGGCTTACCCCATATTCGGCTTGTTTTTTTAGTCGGAACAATATTTTTCTCTCACAATAATTCAGCCAGAATAGTGTTTTCAGCTAGTTTCAGCCAAGATTCAGCAAGCCGAACGGAGACTGACGATGTCCATATGGATCCTTCATTTTATTTTTTGTATTTATGTGATCTTTTATATTTGGTCCCTTAGATGTGGATCGTGTGCTTACGAAAATCGAGTGATTCCTAGCCCTGGAACACTCGATTTTTTTGGTTCGGTAGAATCGAATGATTTCAGCCGATCTGACACTCGGGTGTCAGTGCCTTTCGGAACACCCGAGTACATGGTAGATATACTCCCTATTTTTTTTCGGTGACACAAGCCCTCAACATTTTGTATGTTAGTATATATACGTACAGTATGTGATCACGTAGACAAATAGTTGAATGAATGAGCACGGAGTCTAATCCGGACACATAGGTTTTGGCCGGACCTAACTTGGTCCACCCAATCATCACTCGGTACCAATCTCCTGCAAAAAGACAAGGATCCCCAAACCAACCATAGTATAAGATACAATATACAAGTATTATAATAATTTATTAACAAAATGGAAAACAAGACACGTGTTGCCTTTCAGTCTGTGTTACACGGCCTTCTTTTTCTGCATAAAGTGGTGTAATGAGTCAGGCGCTAATCCTGTTTTAATTGCTTCAGGGGCGGCAGTTTTGAGTATTTTAGGCAGCAGCAGCTGATGGATCGGCAACTCGGATGAGACAGACAGGGACGACCTGCCGCTAGTTTCTTTTAACAACCACAGCTTGTTGTTAGTAGTAGAGTCGTCCGCTGATTTGGACTGATGGACAACTAACCTGACAGTGAACTTCTATCTGTTGACAGTCAAGGGCGGATTATCTTTTGTTGTTGTTAACGGTGCAGGGGCAACTTAGCAGTCGCTGGCTGCTGCTGAAAACTGCAGCCGACGTTTTCTTCTTCTTTTTTTTTTTTGTTTTGAGGAAACTGACGTTTTCTTCTTTGATCAGAACTGTCAACATCCGCTTGCATTGGGCTTTTGTTTTTAATGAACAGGAGGACTGTGTCTGGGACTGGGACATTCAATAAGTTAAGGAGCGTCCATATCGTTATCAGGCAAGAATGTATAATATACATGATCTATTCTACTTATTAACTATAGAAGTAAAATTGTCATCTCAGCAGCGTCTATGTCCTTATCGAATAAAGTTAACCTTTCATCACAAAATAAAATTATCTCAAGTCAAACTATCTAGTGGTGTTCTCCGGTTTTTTATATAAATTTTTATTGCTGTACACATTACGGGGGAAAAGCAGCACTACTTTATTTATTTATTTACTCACAGGTGAGATGACGATCGAGAGATTAGTACAGTGCAGGTATATAAGGTCTTGTTTGGATGCGCATGTATCCACTTCAACCCACATGTATTGGAGTAGATTGGTACGAAACTTAGTTTAATTCCATACCAATCCACTTCAATACACGTGGATTAAGACAAATACATGCATATCTAAACAAGGCCTAAAGGAATATAATACTCCTACCTACTGATATAGAAAAAATCAAGATGAGATCGATGTTCATTTACACTTTGGGCGAGGAACAAAAGATGGAAACGAAATTGAAATTTCATTTGTTTTGTTAAAATATGGAGACAAAAGTGGACTTGTCAGACACTGACCATTAGGCTCTTTCATTCAGTATTATAAATTAATTAATAAAGCACCCAATCGGAAAATACACATGTGTAGCCGTTGGGTGCCTCTTGAGCTTTGTCTTAATAAGCAGAGCGTGTGGTGTGGACGGGAAGGCGCGACGAAAGCAAGCCGTGTCCAGTGGTGTCCATCCACGTGCGCGATCGCCGGCTGTCGCCGCGTCCACATCGGGGCACGGGCAGCGGACGCCCGCCGTCGGCTTGGCTGCCCTCTCACTGGCTCCTTTTTCCTCGTGGACGTGGAGCCATCTCCATTCCTTCCACTCCACCGCCGGCCTGTGTATAAATAAAGAGTAGTTGTGGTCGTCCCAGTGCTGGCAACGGGGTCAGCCCAACCCAGCCGGTGCGCGTCGTCAACGTACAAGGCGTGCGGCCGGAGAGGAAGGAGGAGGAGGGTCAGGCGAGGCAAAGGCGAAGACGAGCACGAGCAGCTATCTCCGGCGAGGTCGATTGGATCGAGTAGGGACAGCAGAGCAGGGGACCGGACGGAACCGAGGATGTCGTGCCTGGTGCCGCCGGCCAAGCGGGTGTGGCGCGGCATCCGCGCGCGCATCGGCCTCCGCCGAACCACCGGTAAGTCGTCACGTCTTTACCTATATATATACACCTACGCACGCCGGTGGAATGGACCTGGGAATCAGACGACGGCGAGGCGGCTGACATGGCTTCGATGATGGATGTGCAGGGCTGGGGCGGCTGCGGAAGGAGGTGCGCACCTGCGAGTACAGCGACGTGCACGTCATGTGGGAGATGCTCAGCAAACCCAGCACCACCCGCGGCAGCGGCAGCGGCGTCAGGGACGACACACGACGACCCACCGCCGCCGGCAAAGGCGTGGCGGCGACGACGCGGCCGGGGAGGGCGGGGAGGAAGGACGCCGCCGTCGCTGCTTGGAGCAGGCTGGCATCCTACTGCTGCGCGCTCTGATGTCGTCTGGTCGGAGCACCGAGCAGAGCAGAGCAGAGGCGAGTTGCTCTGCTCCGTGGATTCAGACAGACAGAGAGCGGTCCGGTTCTTGCCCGGCCTTCCTTGTTCCTTGTCACTGCTGCTGGCGGCGGGCCCTGTCAGAGTTGTACATACAGGCGATGGCGGAGGCAGCGGTTGATGATGATGATGACTTTGGTCCATGTCAGTCCATCCGCTGCTATTGCTGTGCTGTACTGTGGAAGGAAATTTTGCTAGTTCGCGTTAGTTTTCCTTGCTGTGGTGTGGTTCTATGTACTACTTATGTTGTTCCTGTGTGCTGTTATCAACAGGTTAACAGTCTTGCGTAATATACTAGTAATAAAAGATGATCAATCGGAAACTTGACTGACTGAGACAGGCACAAGCTCGATTGACGATTGACGACTGTCTTCTCTTCTCCACCGTTGTTGCAATCCCTGGCATGACTGATCCTTGGTCCTCCCACACAGTTTCGAATTTCGATTCACTGACGTGCTCTTGTTGTGTTGACTGAAGCAGCTGATACTGACAGGGAGAGAGAGGCTGTCTGATAGTCTGAGAAGAAAAATCTGACACTATTCCCCAAGTTCATGAACAACTGAATCCATACTACTAGTGTTGACAAAAATGACTTGGGACTTGGGAATGCGATATCTGAATTGTGAATTGTGATGATGGAGTGGCGCTGAACCTAAGTCTGAAAAAGAAATCTCCGGCCTTCCAATGTGCTGTACTCCTGCTCTGAACATGCACGCAACATCTTCAGACTTGCAGCCGCCGATGGGTTGCCGACCGTGCAGCGTATAGATTTTTTTTTCTCTCTCTTTTGGTTTTGGTCTTGTCTTGATGTGTTGCGATGGATGATCTATCTGATCGGATTGACCAAACTGACTGACGTGACCCAGCCGCTAACCTGCGTCAACAATACTGAGGCCTTGTTTAAATTTAAGTTTTTTCACTCTCTCTCCATCACATCAATTTTTGGATGCATGCATGGAGTATTAAATGTAGGTAAAAAAATAACTAATTGCACAGTTTGATTGTAAATCACGAGACGAATCTTTTGAGCCTAGTTGGTCCACGATTGGACAATATTTACTAAATAAGACGAAAATGCTACTATTCATCGATTTAAAATTTTTCTCAATCTAAACCAGGCCTGATATTTATTTTTCTCTGACCAACCAAAGCAAGGTGGAGACTGGGCGGGTACGCAGCACAAGTCAAACCAAACCAAATAAATAAATAAACTCGAAACCATCGATTGCGTTGGATGACTTATCCGATTAGATCAAGCCGAGATGTTTAATTTGTCGGCAATTTTGTTTTCTCATGAGGTTGACATTGGCCCCGTTCGCTTGTCTTAAAAATGGCTTGTTCGGCTTCTTTTTTCAGTCGGAACAGTGTTTTTCTCTCACAACAATTCAGCCGGAACAGTGTTTTTCAGCCAGTTTTAGTCAGATTTCAGACCAGCGAATGGAGCCAACACGCTAGTTTTACTGTAGTATAGTAATTACCAGCAGATTGACACCAGCTGTCTTGCTGCAGTGCGGAACATGCAGTTGATCGATATGCTGCCCAAGGACAACTAGACAAGCACAAGCTCTCCCACAGACTACAGTCTGTAGAAGCGACAGACCTCGAATTATTATTATTATGGAACATCACAAATCGGCCACGCGGCCGACGACGAGCTCCAATTGTCTCCTTTTTCCAGGACTGAACTGAAGCAAATGTGAATGACAGCTTATGCAGTTATGTGTTTCTTTTTGGCACAGCTCAGCTTAGTTGACATTGCAGCGCGAGATCCTTCATTTGCATGCAGTGCAGGCGTATTGTTCACCACAAGCATTATTCGGAATAAAAAGGACAGTAGTAGAAGCTTCGACAAGTAGATCAAAAGTATCATCCATCGGTCGCAGGACAGACATCCATCACGGGCCTACACTGTAGCATGTATTCGGCTTATAAGTCTTGGCTTATTAGCCAACAAACAGTATTTTTCTCTCACACCAAACCAACCAACACCAACAGTACTTTCAGCCATGACTAGCGGAAACAAACAGACTACCAGAGACAGACATCCATCGGTCGCAGGACAGGAGAGAGGAGAGGAGATGAGCGGACGTAGAGACATCACGGGCGTAACTGTCGGCACACAGCAGTCAGTCACATGCCTTCTAATATTAGTATATCTGGCCTTGAATGCGATTAGTTAGGACTGATGATACGCGCTGTCTGTGGCAGGAATAATCGCACCAAATTTAATTTGGGATGAATAGTTTTATTTATAAACAATACAAATAGTCATTATGTTCAAAAAACTTATCCACGATGTTCGACGACAATGGCCCTGTTCGTTTCTCTTATAATCCGTACTTTTCAGCTGCTTTTTTCAGCTGGAACAGTATTTTTTATCACAACAAATCAATCGAAACAGTATTTCGGTTTATTTTTTCAGCAAAGCGAACAGGGCCAATATTAAGACTGTCCAAGTAGTATAAATTCTGATTCTTTATGGCTTGTTAAAACAAGTGAAATCGACGTGTGTCCATTTTATTTGTTTCATTTCTATCTATACTGTAAAGGAGCGAAGGAATTAGAAATAAACTTTCACCTAGATATTTCATACCTACTTTGATTCTAGTCCCTTAGATCGACTTTAAACTCTAATTCAACGCATCTAAACCTCTCACCCTGATCTGACAAGTGGTTCCAGTCGGAAACTATTTACATTGACAACGTGTTTATCTCACAACTACAGATTTGGACATCACTGTCGGCCTCATCACTGTCAGATTTGTGAGAACCGGCAGTGATGTACCTTCACTGCCGGTTCTGAGCTTGAAAATGAGAAAATGATTGGGGCTAGGCTAAAACTGACAGTGAAGGACCATATCACTGTCGGTTTGTGGCTTGCACCGACAGTGAGTTGGCGACCACTTATCGCTACCAGTTCTAACCAAGAGCCGACAGTGATTTGGTGCTATCACTGTCGATTCGAGACAAGAACCGACGGTGATAAAATAGCAGTACAAAAAGCTGGCGCCGTCCTCTCCTTCCTCATCTCTTCCATCCCGAGCACAGAGGTGCACGTTTGGGCCACGCCCTCTATTGTTGCGGCTGCTCTTCACCGTGAAGCTTACTCTTGGATTTGGAAGAATGGCTTGATCTTTTTGCTTTAAGGTTAGTAACAAGCATCAACTCCAAGACCCGCGCTTGAATCCCAGGCCGGCTAAACTTTTTATTTTTTCATTTATTATTTAGTAGTGCGTTATGACGGGATAAAAGAAAAGATAAAACCAATCTAACCGAACTCCCTATCCTAGCTTAGCGATTAAGGCCGCACACTCTCGACCCTGTGACCCGCGCTCGAATCCTAGACGGGCCAAACTTTTTTTATTTTTTATTTATTATGTAGTAGTAGTGCTTTACGACGGGATAAAAGAAAATGTACGACTAATTCTAACGTAATCCCTATTCCAGCGCAGTGGTTAAGGCTCCAAACTAAGAACGCCGAGACTTGAGTTCAAATCCTAGGCGCGAGAATTTTTTTTTTTTATAATAAGGCTGCGACAACAGACAACTCAGCTGCTGGGTGTTAGCATGGCAGGGCCCATCACTATCGGTTTTGGTTTTAAAACCAACAGTGATAGAAGCTATCACTGTCGGTTTCCAAAACTAGCACAGAAGGCCACCTTCACTGTCGATTTTTAAACCAAAATTGATAGTGATGTCTAGATGCTCCTCACAGACCAACAGTGCTCCCGCTGACCACCACAGCAGGAGCACTGCTCCCACCTACCCCAACGACTTTAGTTCAAAAAAACGTACCACGATTGCTAGCCACTATAAAATGGGCCTCGGCCGGAAGCCTCTCAACAGCCAAGTCTTGCCACTCTCTTGCTGCTTATTTCTCACTTCATTCTCTTTAGCTAGTATACACATCTATGGCCTCTCTGTGGGAGAAAGCCCTCCATATACAAATTTCAATGGTCATCCGGAAGGATGATGCACACAAAAGGTACTAGAAGAATGTTTCTGAAGATAGAGCAACCCCGAAGCTTGGGGACGCCACGAGGTTGACAGAGTCATCCTATGCGATGTGCTCTAGCCTGTCTGATCAGAGCGGCATGGATTCATCGGCGCTTGGCAACCGTCCGATGTGCTCTGGATTGTTTGTCCGGAGAGGCATGGGTTCAACAGTGCCTGGCAACCTCTCTGTTCGTCTCCCGAAGGCGTAGCTCGTCAGTCATCTCTAGCGTTCTCTGGCGGCTATTCGACCCTACACGAGTGCTAGAAGAATGATTCTGAGATGGTTATCTTATAATGTATTTGTACACTTCGATTGTAACATTAACCTAGAAGGAAATATGTTTTTATTACCGTATATTTAATTTTAGTGTCATGTCTTTGTTATCGTATATGTAATTTTATTTTAAGGTTTCTGTTATTTTATGTTGTATTTCTGTAACCGAAATATATATATATATATATATATATATATATATATATATATATATATATATATATATGTTTGTCTCTTGAAATGGCAATGCATGTATGGACATTTTACATATATATGGTGCCCTAATAATTAATTATCAAGCATTTTTTTTGGTGGACGATGGTGTTTTTGTACCCATATATAAAATTATGCAATTGATACGAATTTTTTTGGATATTATCTATGCATTCAATAAAGATCATAGGATTACTATTTTTTCTGTAAGTAATGACTTTTATTGCTACATGCATGGAAGTACGTGCTGTCAACCATAGCACTGTCGGTCACCATCAGTGTCGGTTTTGTTTTAAAACCGGCAGTGATATGTCTTCCCCCTATAAAAAGGAACTAGGAACATACCCACGCACGCACCCTCACTTCACTCTCATTTCTTAGTTTCACATACTCTCACTTCTCACTCTTTTCACTCTACGTGATTTGGTCATGGCTCCTGGATATTTCATTGTAGGTATATATATGTTCTCCTCTCTCACATTATAGCTATGTATATATGCATCGTCGATCTATATTTATTTAGTTTGCGACATTTTACTTGACATATTTTATATAATGCAATATATATTTCTATTCATATTTCTTGAATTTTATTAGGTACAATACAATATATATATTCTCCTCTTCCATATTCTAGCAGCATATATGTGGAAGTTTTCCTAGCCTAAATAACATGTATGGCTCTGGTGGGAATTCAAGCTTTGTCATACAGGAACTCATCATGTTGTATTTTTATATTTTCAAAAATAAATCTCTAGAATTTTGGTGTCACTAGGAACAAGATAAACAACAGCTCATACCTTCTCATATCATATCCATCAATTACCTAGACTTAGATTAAGCATTTGCTACCCACGAGTTTCAAATTCAGAGTAAATCTTTATATCAAATCAGTCGTATCCAAAACTCTGGAGAATTCAAGACTAAAAACTAGGTACTTGAAAGGAATTACAATAGAGCAACTATTCATCATTTTTATTTAAGAGATTATTCCGAGTCCTCTTTATTTTATTCAACTTTTAAAAACAGAAAACTAGACACATACTTTTTATTTTGTTTTCATAATTTAAAATCACACCTTACTATTATATATATAGCTAAGATAAATTTTTATTTTGTTTTAGTTTGTTGTACATCTTTTTATTTCTTTTGCAAATATGAAGCAAACTTAAAAATAGTAGAACCAAAAAGAGAAAGAAATACTTAGCTAGATACATGGAGGATACTGCTCCCCCAAGCTGGATGTTGTCGTGGTTTTTCTTATCCGTCCAAAAAGTTGTGTTCCTCGTGTAGCGGGTGTTAGCAACGTTTTGGAAGAATATACGTTGGATGGATGGCGTTACTCTTGATCATCCGGCAAAATACTCCAATAAGAACACCAAAACTCATGGCACATATTAGGATAAAGGGTTAGCGGCCAGTCATTCAGAGATTTGTTGTTCTTGGAGGTTTAGAAAGATTTCCTAATTGTTCAAGTTCTAACAGGATGTCTATTTAATATTTTTGGATTTTCTTATTTATATAATGTGGAAAGAAATATGTATGCATGTTTATTTTTATATTTTTATGTCACCACAATAAATATTCCTACGGGCTTTTACACACCATAGATTTATTCACATGGGGCCTTAGGCTTTAATGATGCGATGATGTAATGCAGTAATGAAAAACTTTTTATTATTTTTCTTTTCTAAATGCAATGCTAATGCAGAAAAATAAATACGCTAAGAGCGAAAATAATTCATGCAATGCTAAAAAGTAAATATAGATAACTACCGATGTTACCTCACAGTCAGGGTTTGGATTTTTAAGTCCTCCAGACCAGACTCGGCTGGAGAAGAGTCCTTTACCTTTTGCATGTATCATCCGGTCTCAACGATGGAGACCTAGATGACTGCATATCTTGTGATGGTATCTTTGATGATGATGTTACCTTCTTCCACCAAACCTGTCTTGGTTTTGAGTTTTGATTTTTGGCTTAGCAAGTTCAGAACCTTCACTTATAGAAATTGGGAAATCAATAACTCTCCCATACTCTGCTTGAAGTGTGTCCTATTCATACAGACAAGGTAGAGATCAAGTGCATGGGCTCTGTTGGTGGGAAAACACCAACAGAACCAAAACTTTATTTATTCTTCTCTAGCCTTAGGCACCCTTAACAAGATGAAGTTGATGTTATTTGCTTTGTTTAATTATAACATGGGTGGTAAGATCAGACGTTTGAGCATGAATATAGCATTTAAATACATTTGGCTAAAAAAGATTGAGTTGCTTAACCTATGGAAGGATCGTCTATCTTTACATAATGTATAAATCTTTACATGATTATGACTATCATTTTTCAGAGATAAGGATGTGCAACGTTTTAGCTCATTTAGTTAAGATTATGAGCTCAAGAAACCGGTGCTAGGAACAAGTTTAAAGAACTAAACATGTTGAGTTAATCAGATTGGATCAAGTAAATTTGTAACTCAAACATGTTTGTTTCTTATTTATGTGCCTACCAAAATTAAGGAAAAGCTTTTTGAATAATGACCATTTACCTTAGGATGTTATCTTTGTTATTGGAGCGTAATGACACCATATGACAAAGGGTAGATGACTCGTGATGGTCCTTCCCTTTTTCTTGAAGTTTTCCTTGTTTGGCTAGCCTCGTGGTACGAGTTGTTCATGAGCATCTTGTTTCCTAGTTCACACCTTATCTTTCTCATCCTTCTGTCATGCCATTTTTTTGCTCTTCGATCTTTTGACACCTTGTTAGACCTTTTTCTTTACTCATTGTTTTATGCCTGCAAAGGATTAGTGGACAACGCATACCTAGAGGAATATACAATTTTGAAATATGGGTTGTTTGTCCATAATTTTGTAATTTCCATCTATGCGAATGAAAAGATAGTGTTAGAATTATTTTAGCATAGTTTTTCTTTATCATGTTCTATACAAACATGGCTCAAGGCAAAGGTAACTTGCAGCAGAAGACAAAGTGAATGACCTTTGATACTTATAGTTCTTTCATCCATGATGAATGAGCTGTGTCTTCTTTGCGCAAAGTTATTGGAGTTCACCATGTGCCTTGCTTCATCTTTGATTTGAATTCATCTCGTGACTTACCCAAATTGAATTAAGAGTTTCCTATAGGGGTTAATCTAGCAAAATGACCAGTATCCACTATAGCATATTCTTGGTTCAAAAATCAAACTAGACACCTTGTCTAATTTAATCTAGGAAAGCATTTTAACCTAAGCATGACGCTTAATTTAAAAAGCCTTCTAAAGTAGGATCAGCACTCCTAAACTAAGCACCATGCTTAATATAAAAGATGTATGAACATACTCCAAACCTTAAGCATACTATAGCAAACAAAGGTAGCATGAAAACATTATAGAGTTTTATTCAAATAGAGATGAAGAGCATGATTGTTATTTAGCAAACTGAGCGTAGTTTAAAGGTAGAGACAACCAAGATAAATTTAGCAACATGGCAAGAGATTTTTTAGAGAATTCCAACCTCCATGCTTGAATTTTGCAAATGCAAAATCAAGTTTGGATGGATGTGATTAAATGTTGCATGATAATGGGTTGGACATACCTTGCGTCATCATCCTTCATTCTTTTTACTTCAAACCTGGAATGGTTAGTGACAAAAATACCCGAAGGAATATTTTCACAATTATGTTTCTATGCTCACTTCACAAGGGCATTATAGCAAAAGATGAAAACTCATGTTATCTCCCGAAAGTGCTTGCTTTAGGGAGAAAGCTCGTTCTTGGCAAACCTTCGAATTGTATTTCAAGTTGGTGAAGTGGTTTCCCCTCCAACACCAACCCTTGTGTGCCTATCTCAAGATTCACACAATAAGATCTACAATATTTATGATAAACATAAGCATCTACAACCACCCTTTTAAAGTTTTTATGAATAGGAAGTACGAGGGGTTGAAGATCTCAGTGTGTGGCAAAGTTGGAGAGACCAATTGATTTAGGAAATTTCTCATGTGAGCATGGATTTGATGAGGTGCTCAAGAAATAACTTCCATGTTTGCTGATGTCATCTTTCTTTTCAATCCCCAAAGGTGTTTCTTCATGAATGTCTATAGGTGGAAACATTGTCTCCATCATTCTATGCCTATGACATTCATTGGACATTTTGTTGTCCAAGATTTCCCTTAGGTTGGTGACTCTTGGGTTTATCTCATCTAAAGCCTCGTCCATCCATTCAATGGCAACGACACATAAGTTCTTAATATCCTCTAGCCATTGTTGTTGCTCTTCTTGGTCTTCCTTGTGGCCTTCATGATTCCTATGCTTTGGGTATCTTGGTGGATTTCTAGGGTCATCATGAGACTGAGGAGAAAGAGAATAAAAGGGATCATCGGGGTCAAGGATGGTGTCGACACGGAATTTCGTCTCGTGCTGAGGGCACATGAGCAAGTTAGAAGGGTCCGCTCGATGGAGCTGGAGATCCGCCTGGCTTCAACGCAGGGATGGTCGATCCCGCGCACTCCTCCTGAGACGTGCCAGTCAATTTGACCCTACAATTGACAAGAAGAGAAAATTTATCAGTAATTAAGGGCGGAACATGCCGGTGTTGCTAGATAGTCCCGAATATGCGGCTCTGAGAGCCGATATGAAAGGAGATCGACTAAATAGTCAATTCCAGCATATTCGTAAGAATAAATCGGTTAAAGCTCATGGGGTTGTGAAAGAAGAATCGGTTATCATTCTGGATGAATATCATTGTTTAGACAAATATTGGTCATTGGCAAAAGGATATCAACAATAATTAGTTCATGCTAAGCCAATAACTGCAAGTAACCAAACCCTTTTGTATGAAAGAAACAGTTCATCATCCTTCAACCATTTAATAGAGATAAATCTAATGAATATATTAGATCTCATCTATTGCTATGACCAGTGGGGCATGAGGCAGAATCATGCAGGCCATAGAAACAACAATAGACTCGACAACCCTAACTTATTACTAATATTAGTGGGGCATGAGGCAGAATCATACAGGCCGTAATACAATAATAAGATCATGGGGCTAACACATCTTTCAACCTATCGCTACTTCAACGATCTCGTGATGCGAACTGTTCGTGAAAGCGCTCGATATCGGCTAAAATAGCCGATTCAGGCATAGCGCACAGTTAAGATCATGCCCTCTCAGAAACAGATCTACCAACTAATGATCCCCACTCCACGGTGCTAACAGTGGGGTGTGAGGCAGAATCACACAGGCCGTGATAACAGGCTATGGAACGGTTTCCGCTAGCCAATAGATCTACTTAAGATCAAACACGTCTTAACCGCACGCTATGCACAATCAAGATTGACATAAAATAGCTAATAAAACATAACTCATCGTTTAAAGTACAAATTAGATCAGTTTAGATTAACAAACGATGGGTTAAACAAGATATAAGGCCGATCTAGATCAATCCCAATCGGGTGAAGTGATATTGCTGGAATTAAATAAACAATGGAAGCAATAAGCAATATCGGTAACTTAATGAATCTATCCGAAGGAACACCACCCTTAGATAGAGCCGATAACTTGACCTTAATCTAGTTCGAGCAGTGGAGGTCGATCGGATCGATGCAGCCGTACTTGAACTAGACAAGGGTCGATAACTAACTTATACCAGAGTCGCAGTGGAGGTTGACCGGATCGATGCAGCCGTACAAACAGAGGTATAAGCCATGACGAAACTTACATACAAGCAGTGGAGGTCGACCAGATCAATGCAACCATACTTGCTGAAGAACTCGCCGAGATCTACTCTACTCCTACTCCTAAGGGGTGGCCAAAGCCGAAAAAGTAAATAACTTGTATTTGATTGATTATGTGTCTTTTACAATAGCTGGGGTTTGATATTTATACCCGGAGCCTAAAAACGAATCCTACTCGAGTATGACTCAGTACAATCTTTGGTACGAAGAAAACATTCCTATTTTAAGATAACTTGGACTCTAATCTTTCCCCTTTTGTAGAGTCCAATATGTATCTTCTCGATGCCAATTATATCTCGTCATTGTTATCTGCTGACGTCATTCGGAGAGAACCGATCCCAGTGTCGCATTCAACCCGGCAGATATCAATTCTTACTCAATTGACTCCTTGATTGGCACAATCTTGGAATCCTGTGAGTTCCCGCGCTCTTCTCCTAAATTTTGGTGTAAACAGATGGGTTCAGATGAGACATCTAATGTGGGCATAGAAGGGGAGAGGATAGGAATGACTTCTAGATAGCTTAGCTCTCCTTCTATGGTTTCACTAGACATGCCACCCTTATGTTCTTCCCAATGTCCTATATGGGAATAAGGACAGCTTTCCAAGAGATCTCTTCTTAAGAGGATTTGAATTATATTCGCTCGAAGGTCTCTTGTGAAGATGAGAATTTAATGTCCTCCCAAAATTAGCACCAAAGAGGTCATCCGTAATTTCAATAGGGATTTCCAAAGGTGGAATTCCTTCTTCTCTTGGAGGATTTTGGTGTATTGGTAGTTCAGGATTGATAGCTAAATCTTCGGATTAAAGTGGTTGTGATTTGGCTACCAAAACTTCTCTTCTTGTTCGGAAGATGATTCCTTCTCTTTCTCGAGGAGTTCATTATGAATGCTAGTGCATGGAGTCTTTTCACTAATTCTATCAAGCATAGCCCTTGCTTCACTAGTAGATAAATGAATGAAAGCTCCTCTAGAGGCTGCATCAAGGGTTTGCGTAGAATCCTTGCTAAGACCCATATAAAAATGTCGAAGGAGCATTGGGCCTGGAATAACAAGTGCTGGGCAAGTGATGATGAGTTTATTAAAATGATCCCACAATGTGCCAAGAGATTCTTCTTCTAGTTGTCTAAAATTTAGAACCTCTTTCCGAAGGCTAACCACTTTAGAGATAGGAAAGAAATGAAAACAAAATTTAGGCCATAACATTTCCCAATCTCCTTGCACACTTCCTACGGTTTGACTATACCAATGTTTAGCTCTTCCCATCAAAGAGAATGGAAATAACTTCCATCTTAAGGTCTTATCAAACATGCCAGCGATACGCAAGCATGCACATGTCTATTCAAGCTCTTGTAAGTGTGAATATGGGTTTTCATAGCCTTCTCCCAAGAAGGATTTATCCCGAATCAATTTTACTAAACACGGGCGCAGCTCATAACCAGGTGTTATGATAGGCTTTGAGGATTCTGGTGGCTTTAGGCTTGCGCTCGTGGGTTTAGCATATTGATAGATAGGAGTGGAATCCATGCTAAATGAAAAAGTAAAACAAAAGAAAGAATAAAAGATAAAATGTTAAGCTAGGCTTGTAGTTAATTCAGCAACCATTTCCCCGGCAATGGTGCCAAAAAGCTTGTTGGTATATTTAATGCACACAGATAAATCCGCAAGCACACGGATATCGCTGTAGATTTCACCCAGAAGTATTCCAAGTATTGTATCCACAGGGAAACATGTGAGACTAACTACAGTCTAACTTAACAAGGGGTAACGATTAGGTCAAGGGTTACTTTAACTAGGAGTAGCAACAAGGTTATGATAAACAGGAGCGTAGAGAGGATAACTGAGGTTCTCTAGTTTGGACTTGGGTAAGCTTATGTCTTCTACTGTTCAACTAGGGACATTACTTAAGGGAAGACACCTAACAGAGGATGCTTTCCTTAGTAATCGGGTCCTACAGTGTGCCTACAGACTGGGAGGTGGACTACAAAGGATCAATGATGCTATATAGTATAATGCTATATAGTACTGATGTCACACACGTGATCTACCACCGATCCGGAATGCAGGGGGCATCCATGATTAACCTAAGTCTAAGCACCACGCTTACACTTACTGTTTAATACTCTACTCCCCTAGGAAGAGAATAAAGCACTCAAAAGAGAGTCATGATCTAGATGAACAATATAAACAAGATACTACTTGAATCAGAAGTTGATTACCAGAGATATCTCAAAGACTAAGCTCAAGTAGAACTTGGATCCGCCAAGGTACAAGCCGTAGAGAGAGCACTGATAGGTCGACATCTCCTCCAAACTCTTCCCTCACTCTCTATCTCACTATTTCTATTTATAAGACTAGATCCTATGGATGACTAATCTTCTCTTGATAGCTAGCTATAATCCTCATGAGGAGAATATGAATTAGGGTTTCAGGATCTCTCTAGATCTCTGAGGATCTAATGAGGGAGGGGTGCAGGGGCTGGATTATATAGCCCTGAGGGTCCAACGTGAGTCCTTGGATCAAACCAACTTAAGCAATGGCTTAGATGGATCCTAGGAGGCGGTGGGAAACCAACATAGCGACGAGGCTGACAGGTGGGCCCCTATGGGGCTGGGCGGCCAACAAGTGGGCAGCATCTCAGCCTCCACTTTGGTGATGAGGCTTCTGGAGTCCCCTGGAACCTTTTGGACTTGGTTTCGTGTCGGAATTCTAATTTTTCCTTTGACGTTTAGATCCCTCTTGACGTTTTTCTGATTAAACCCTGCTGAAAACATAGATTCACCTAAACTTGTGGTATTTGTCAGTTTAAACCCCTAAGTCTATATTGGTGATCATTTTCATGCATTATCTCAAGTTATATTGATGTTTATAATGATCGGTAACTACCATCAACAACAACACCTTGTTCAGAACAAGGGCGATCATGTGGCCTGGAGCAAGCGCTTCATTAAGCTTGATCACTAGTTGTCTTCGGATGATGATGAGGACAATGGTGGATCTTCGCCGCCCAGAGATGATCACTCACCATCTCCTAACAAAGGAGATCACACTACCTTCCCTAGTTCCTTGCCATCACCCTCGAGAAGACAGAAGTCTCCTTCTCTTCCTTATTGTCCTCCATCTTCATCTACCCCAACAAAAGAGAAGACTCCTCCTCCTCCTCCTCCTCCTCCACAACAACCCAAAACAAGATCTAAGACATCCTCGTAGTCGTAGAAAAGGTCCTCGGTTTCGGTCGCTAATGCTCCCAAAGTGGACCAACAAAAAAAGAAAAGGACAATGAGTGGCAGCGTTACAAACTTGATGAACCAACAAAATCCAGAAGTAGCCTCCAAGGAAGACAAAGTTAGATTCTAGAATCTATTTGCCTCACTGCCCAAGTGGAGGGTACAGTCCGAATTCAATAGGCAAACAGAGAGTAAGCATAATCAATTAAAAGTCAAAGAAATACACCATGAAGATCAAAGGAAGATAAACAAGTTGTCAAAGACAACCCCAGGTTAACCAGAGATGATGCCGCGAACATCTATTATGATTCACTATATGAGACGGCAAGACCGGCAATGCAGTTTCAAAAAGGCAATTTCTTGGTGGACCAAGAGGAGTATAAAAATTTGACAACATATTTATTTTGACTTGCATGATTATTACATGACCTAAGCACTTGAGACGGGGCAGGCAGGTTTCGAATATATTATCCGCCTGCTGCATGTTTTCTATTATCCTAATGAAGAGAAGCACGTTGTCGGTTGGGATCACTTGTTTCAGCTATTCCAGAGATGCGATCTCGATACACAAATGTTGACGTTGTGGACTATGTAAGTACCCTACCTGCACGATATTATAATTAACTACTCTCTCGATACACAAATAGTTAACGACTACACATTCCCCATGAATTATGCATGTGTGTAGCAAAACATTGCTTCAAAAAAAAGTATGCTCATATGTCTTTCCTGGACCCCGAGCTAGGCAATAAGAGAACATGTGGAGGCATGCATGGAAATAAAGTGGAAGATTGACGGAGACACTGATTGCCATTTTCAAAAATTTCAAGATGAGTAATAAAACCGAAATACTTCTAGCCTACAACTGCGAGTATGTGTTCTCTGCTTTTATTTTTATGATTGTTTTTTGTAGTTACGATTATTCATTAACTAGGATTTTGTGATTGCATCAACTATTTTGTCTTCATTGTTGTCGATATTAAAAGAAATCGTATCAAGGTGTGGGACTCGAAGAAAAAGCCACTTTCTTTGCTCGATCCCCTAGTCGATGTGCTTAATGCATAAGCGAACCTAATAACATATTATTTTCTAATCGCATATAGCATATTCTAATGTTGTCCCTTTTTCACACTTTTATAATGTGGCACAGTGTCCAAGCAAGAATGGTCGGTGGGGCAAAGGTCCAATTCTAGGTTGCACCAATGCAATTGGAGACCCCAGACCAGGCCGGCGGGAAACAATGGATGCGGGTTCTACGTAATGTGGGCAATGCTTCGCTGCCTCGGCAGTAAAATCAGAGGTGGACATATGATTTGGTGTGTATAATCCTCATTTCATTTATATCTATTAAGTCAACAAAATGATCTACTTATTTCTCTAACATTTCTGCCTTTTGAAATCAGTTTTTTGAATGACAACGCAAGAAATTTAAACACAATAGGCTGTTAGAAATGGAGGTCATAGTACTATCATTGGAGCTAGCAGCCTTCATCATATCGGAGTGCTTGGAAAAAAGGGACATTCTCCATTGCACAGTCCGTGAAGTACAAGGTGCAGTACGGCCAGAGTGGCTCGTTAGACTATTGTAATTTCTTTTTTATTTCAAGGGATCGAGAGCTTCATAAGTACATTTTGTAAGGGATCATGACGCCTAAGAGGGGGGTGAATTAGGCAACTTTAAAATTCTACTTCTAACTAAGGCCTCTAATTTCACCAAGTCAAAACCTATGCAAGAAAGTAATCTATCTAAATGTGCAACTACAGTTTTGCTAGGTGTGTTGATATCTCTACCGTAAAAGAGTTATGCAACCTAGGATTCCAATCCTATCAATTTGCCTATCAACTAAGCTAGGGAAGTAAAGCACACAACCAAGGTAGCAATGTAAATGTCCGAAGGTAAAGATGAGGTAGAGATGCAAACTCCCAGTCGACGACTCTGGTATTTTTACCGAGGTATCGAGAAGCGCTCAAGCTTACCCCTAGTCGGGTAACTTCGTGGATAGCCCTCGGGCCTTCCCCACATGAAAGTGGGTCTCTGGTGTGCCTTCCAGCAAGCCTTTCCTGGACCGCTCCCCGCCTGTCTTCACTATCAAGCTTCCGGCCGAATAGCCGCGGACCTTGTTCCCTTCGATACACTGGTGGCAGGCCACACCACAAACGTGGTTGGTGTGATATCGCAAGACTACAAGCCCCTCTGATATACAACAATGGTGCATGCAAGCACCAAGAGATAAGAGGTGTGCAAACCTCACTAAACACTAGGCCTAAACCTAGAGCAAGTGCATAAGCGGTGGTCTAATCAACCTAAGCACTTTACAAAGCACCTACGCTAATCACCTAATGAATCACTAAGCACTATGCAAGTAGAGACCACTAAAATAGTGTATCAACATCCATGATATGTTTCCTCAACTCTCCACTTTTCGCATGGCTGGTTGGGGGTTATTTATAGCCCAACAAGTGAGAACTAGCCGTTGGACCCTGAAACCCAACAATCTGCTAGTGACCGAACGCTGGTCACGTCCACACTAGACGTGTTCGGTCTTCCTGACCGTTGAAGTTGGCGTGTGGATCGGACTCGGTGTTGAGTCCAGTCACTTGCCACTGGACGCGTCTGGTCATGTCTATGCCTCTTTGGAACCTTTCTGTAACCGATCGGACGCTGCTGCCTGGTGCGTCCGATCATCCATCCGCCGTGTCCGGTCGCGCTGAAGGTGTTGTCATGATGATGAACAGTGCCATCATCGCGTCTGATCATGTTTCTTCTTTAGCGTCCGATCACCTACCGACGCTTGCCGCTGTCTCAGACTGCTCATCGGACGTGTCCGGTCCTTATGAAGGGTGCATCCGGTCGCCTCTACCAAGCTCGTTTCTTCGTGGTTTTGCGTCCGGCTTGGTTCCAACTTGGTGCCTTGGACTTTGCTTGATCTTGTATGTCTTCCATTGTGCTTCTTAGGTCTTGCTTGAGGTGTTGATCATCGGATCATCACATCGCCTTCGTCCAAGTCACGTTTGCACCCTATTGAACTACAAAGTAAACACTTCCAAATACATTAGTCCAATTTAGTCTTGTTGATCATCAAACACCAAAATCCAAAGTAAATGGGCCAAGGATCCATTTTCCTTACACATTTGAACTGTAACCACAACATTTGTAATGTTTAATGTTGATGGACCTGTCATCTACGTAGAGAATATAAAGCGAAACCTGATTCCACAAAAAAATGATATAAAACAATAGAATGCAAAAAAGAGATCACTGTCGGTTTGCATGTCAAGCCGGCAGTGATGTCTTGAGCAACACTGCTGGTTCAAGCCACAAGCCGGCACTGTTGGCTTAAGCATCACTATCGGCTCGAGCCACAAGAAGGCAATTTTGGCTTGAGCATCACTGTCAGCTTGTGCCACAAGCTGACAGTGTTTGCTTGAGCATCACTGTCGGCTCGTGCCACGAGCCAGCAGTGTTGGCTCAACTGACAATACCAGATGGTTCCAGTAACCGACAGTCTTGCCTGGACATCACTGGCGGTTCTGAGTACCGGCAGTGATGTGAATCCCACATCACTGCCGGTATGCCACTGCCGATTTAAAATCCGGCAATGAAGGGGGATTTTGATCCGACAGTGATGTCCTGATCTGGGGTAGTGCTCCCGTCATATTTCTTTTTTCACCGAAGGATTCTTTACCCGGCCGCGTGTACCCATGGTGGTTTCCTTCTCCGTATACCCGCCCGTTCTGTGTATTCTTCGCTCGAGCAACGGAAAAGAAGCGGAAGGGGGGATGAGACGAGAGGAAACCTCACCTCTGGCACATGCGCCTCTCGGATCCGCCGCGATGGGCAGCCTCGGCGGCGACGCGGAGCCGTAGGGCGTGAGGTGGTCGCCGCGGTTCCAGTGCCCTCTCTCCCACGACAGTGGCGGCGCCCCACCCTGCAGCGCGCGTGGACCAGATCCAGCCCGCAACAAACGCGGCGGCGCCCTCACCCCTACCAGCGGCGCCACCATCTCCACCAGTACTAGCGGCGGCACCTCTCCATGCTCACCGGTGGCGGCAACCAACAATATAAGTAACTCTATGTATGCTACCCTTTTTGGGTGAGTTATAAATCTTATTCTATGGCTTGATAACCAAAACACGTAGACTTTTAGATGTTTGATTCACATTTCATTTTATTTGTGCTGCTTTATGTATGACTCAAAACTGTGCGTTACTAAGATCAGGTTATTGTACTATCCAGTGATCTCAAAAAACTTTGTTTTCTCGGTGAATTCTTTTGGCCAGGGAGCAGGCGGCAAGGCACTCGACCTCGGTGGATATGGCAAGGAGGCAGCCTGATAGGGGAGTAGGCAGCCCGGCACTCGCCCTGGACGGATCCGCCAAGGAGGCAGACTGGCTGGAGTATGTAGAGGCAAGCGCCCTCGGAGGGTTCAGCAATGAGACAGCCTGGCCGGGACGGATAGTTTGTTGTTGCACTGAGACTTGCAAGTATGTATATGTCAACTGTTATGACATTTTTTTTTGTAATTTTTGCTCATTCAAGACTGTTGTGTCTCCTTTGCAGGCCATCAAAGTATTCTGTCTAGCTATGTATTGCCCCAACAATATAAATTTGTTTGTTCAGGTCAGTTCTCTTGGGACTTGGCCTTTTGTTAGGATGTAACTGTGTCTATGCATTTAGTTGAGCCTTGCGAAGTTGCAAGTATGTTGCGTTGAGTAGGTAATTTCGTTTTAAAATATCTGAGAACTGGTAGGAGATTATGCATTTAGTTGAGACTTGCTGTTGTGTCTACTATAATAGGCACAGGCCCATTAGTGGCTAGAGGAGGACGCCGGCTATAGGGGTTAACAGCCCATATTATTATTATTAGCTATTTATGGTATTTATTCCTTAATTATAGGATCCTAGAGAGGATAAAGACTCTGTAAACAATTGAGATTGGAATTAAGCAGAAGCAACATAATTGTTGCCGGCTTCCCTTGGGAGATCTAGCCGCACCTCCTCTTCCTCCTAGCGTTGTGATCACCATGGCGCCAACCCGCCGCCGCTTCCCTAAGCCTCGCCCTCCGCTCTTCCATCCCTATAACCTTCGCAGCAACTCCGGTAGGGCACCTAGCCCTATCAATCTGGTATCAAAGATGTCAGACCCTCCTTCCACCTCCACCAGCCCACCGCCGCTGCCGCCAATCACCA
The DNA here is from genome assembly GCF_019320115.1 of Miscanthus floridulus. Lineage (NCBI taxonomy): Eukaryota > Viridiplantae > Streptophyta > Magnoliopsida > Poales > Poaceae > Miscanthus > Miscanthus floridulus. The sequence goes on from NC_089582.1 coordinate 10,955,707, forward strand.
CTGCTGTGCAGCTGCTGCCATCCGCCTCAACGGCCGTTTCGTCCTCTATAATGTCGATGGAGCAGATGACCGCGGCCATCCACAGCTGTCCCGTTCCATGGCCGCGATGCAGTCCTACCTCCTCAGCTCGCAGCAGCCGCTGCCCTCCCCACCGCGCCCACCACCGCCGCCACCGCCGCCGCAATCGGCCATGGCCTCACTACCACCGGTTTTCCCTGCTGGGATGCCCCAGTCTAGCACCACAGGCATGACCATCCATCTACTGCAGATGCCGCCCTTCCCGTCGCCAATCCCATCTTATGCCCTAGCCCCGACGGTCGGGCCGGTGTATACGATGGCAACGTTTCCGACGACCACGACATTGGCTGCACCAGCCCCTACCACAGGCGCCCTGATCAACTACGGTGGGGCGGTACAGCAGCCCTCCTACATGGAGGGGTATGTCTATGGAGGCGTTGATGGCCCTATACTCTATGGCGGCAACATGCAGCACCACTCCGGCGCCTTGTCATCCGCGGCCTTTGATCCAGAACCAGCAGCTCCGGGTGTCAGCCACGGCGCTCACCCTCCGCGCTTCTACAAGCTGGAGTTCCCCACCTACGATGGCGCCGAGGATCCCCTCAATTGGCTCAATCATTGTGACCAATTCTTCCGCGGGGCAGCGTACCCTGTCCTTGGACCGCACTTGGCTTGCGTCGTACCATCTCACCGGTGCGGCCCAAACATGGTACTATGCCCTCGAGCAAGACGAGGGCATGCCTACGTGGGATCATTTTAAGGAGCTGTGCAATCTGTAATTTGGGTCAGTTGTTCGTGAGACCCATCTATCCGAACTTGCTCGCCTACCCTTCACCTCCATGGTACAGGACCTACTCCGAACGCTTCAATGCGGTGCTCTGTCATGCTCAGAACCTCTCCGCATCCCAAAAGACGGAGTTGTTTGTGGGCAGGGTTCTGGAGCACATTAAGGTCGACGTGGAGCTGCAGGAGCCCCAGAACCTCCAAATGGCCATGTATTTGGTCATGGCCTTTGAGCGCCACGCCGCTGCCATGACACCGGCCACTCCTCAACGTGGCGCCCAGCCTCCTCAGCGCCCGGGCATTCCAGCACCGCTACAGCCTGCTGCAGCGGTACCAGCAGCCCCAGGGGCGACCACAACTCAAGCACCAGCTGGCGCTGCAGCCTCTGCTCGTCATTTCCGCCACCTGTCCTCAGCGGAGCAATTGGAGTGCCGCCGCCAAGGTCTCTGCTACAATTGTGATGAGCCCTATGTGTGCGGTCATGTGTGCCAACCCCTATTCTACCTTGAAGCGGCGGATTACCTCGACGATGACATCCCAGCGGAGGTGGCTGTTGTGGCTGCTTTTTCTAGAGGAGGCTGTTGTGCTTCCGCCTGCACCAGCAGCGGGGCAAGAACCTATAGCCCGGCCTTAGGTGTCCCTCTACGCCATTGCCGGCATCCAGACCGAGAATGCTATGCTCCTTCCTATCTCCGTACATGTCCATCAGCTTGTGGCGCTCCTCGACTCCGGCTCGACGCACAACTTCATCAACGCTGATCTCCTGTGTCGTATACACCTCTCTACAGCACCGCATCCTACCATGCAGGTACTGGTGGCCAATGACGATCGTGTGCCGTGCGAAGGCGTTGCCCAGGATGTGGCCCTGACCATCGGTACAGAGGAGTTCACCATCAGCTGCTATGGCATCAGCCTGGGTGGTTTTGATCTTATTCTTGGCATCAAGTTCCTACGTACCCTGGGTCCTTATCCTCTGGGATTTTGAGGATTTGTGCATGGCTTTCACATGGGGCACCTGGCACATTCTATGGAAGGGCCAGGGGTCCCCCCGTGATGACATCTGGGAACTGGCAGCGCTGGCGATCGCCGCTGCCCCTTCCTAGCCACTATTGGACTGGCTCCTAGAGCAGTTTGAGTCAGTCTTCACCAAGCCACAAGGGCTCCCTCCGATGCGGCCGTATGATCACCGCATCCACCTGCTACTGGGTATAGCTCTGGTCACCGTTCGCCCCTATCGCTACCCCTAGCCGTAGAAGGACGAGTTGGAGCATCAGTGCGCTGCTATGCTCGTCCAAGGCATCATCCGCCCAAGCACATCCTTGTTCTCCGCCCCCGTGCTACTGGTACGCAAGGCGGATAACTCCTGGTGCTTTTGTATCGACTACCGGACCCTCAACACCAAGACGTCCAACGACAATTCCCGATTCCGGTCATCAATGAGCTTCACGGGGCTCGCTTCTTCACCTAGCTCTATTTGTGCTCGGGCTACCACCAAGTGTGGATGCACCCCGACGACATCGCCAAGACGGCGTTCCGCACTCACCATGGCCATTTTGAGTTCCTGGTCATGCCATTCGGCCTTTCCAATGCACCGGCGACTTTGCAGGCTTTGATGAACGACGTGCTCCACCCCTTTTTGCGTAGGTTCGTGCTTGTGTTTTTCGACAACATACTCATATATAGCGCCTCCTGGGACGAACACCTGTAGCACCTCAGCATCGTCCTCAACGCACTTCGGGTGCACCAGCTCCACCTCAAGCGCTCCAAGTGTTCTTTTGGGGCGTCGTTGGTGGCCTACCTGGGCCACGTTATATCAGCAAGCTGCATCGCTATGGACACCGACAAGGGGGCTGTGGTCGCCTCGTGGCCAGTCCCTTACTCCTCCCATGGGCTGCGGGGCTTCTTGGGCCTCGTCGGCTACTACAAGAAGTTCATCTACGACTTCGGCCTCATCGCTGCGCCACTGATGCGCCTCCTACGGAAGGATGCATTCGCCTAGGACGACGAGGCGGACGTGGCGTTTCAGGCACTCAAGTCTGCCCTATTCACGGGACCCATCCTCCAAATGCCCGACTTCGACAAGCAGTTCGTGGTGGACTATGACGCGTCAGACGTGGGGTTCGGCGCTGTTCTCCACCAAGACACCGGACCCCTCGCTTTCTTCAGCCGGTCCTTCGCTGCTCGCCATCTCAAGCTCGTCGCCTATGAACGCGAGCTGATTGGGCTGGTTCAGGCTGTACGTCACTGGCGACCTTACCTATGGGGGTGTCATTTTCATGTTCGTACAGATCACTACAGCCTCAAGTTCCTGCTGGACCAACGCCTCTCAATTGTACCTCAACACCGGCGGATCAGCAAGTTGTTTGGCTTTGATTTTACTGTGGAGGATTGCCCTGGTTGCCTGAACATCGTGGAGGATGTGTTGTCCCGCTGCGGCATGGAGGAGGGTCCAGCTACTGTCCCTGCTGCTCATGCCTTCTCCGGGCCGACGTTCGCCCTCTTTGATGACATTCGCCGGGCTACAACAGCAGCTGCGGACGCCCAGCAGCTCCTCCAACGGTTGCAAGCTAGTGAGTTGCAGGCACTGTGGCACTTCAACGGCGATATCCTTCTCCACGGGTCCCGCATCTTCTTCCCGGACCATGACGACTTGCGCCACCAAGTCCTTCTCTTGGCTCATTTGGCAGGCCATGAGGGGGTCCAGAAGACTTTGTACCACTTGCGCACCGACTTCTACATTCTAGGAGACCGCGCCCTTGTCCAGGATTGGGTGCGGGCGTGCAGCACATGCTAGCGGAAAAAGACGAAGTTGCTACAACCCGCCGGTCTGCTATAGTCCCTCGAAGTCCCATCCCAGGTGTGGGCGGATATCTCCATGGACTTCATCGAGGGGCTGCCCAAGGTCAGCAACAAATCCGTCGTTCTCACGGTGGTCGACCTCTTCTCCAAGTATGCGCATTTCATAGCCCTTGGTCACCCCTACACCGCCGCCTCCGTCGCCCGTGCTTTCTTCGACGGCATCATTCGACTGCATGGTTTCCCTTCTTCCATCATCAGCGATAGGGACCCCATGTTCATCGGTCACGTGTGGCGCGACCTCTTCAAGATGGCAGGCGTCACCTTGCGCATGAGCATGGCCTTCCACCCTCAGACGAATGGCCAGTCGGAGGTGGTCAACAAGGTTATTGCGATGTATTTACGTTGTGTTATAGGTGATCAGCCACGGGCGTGGGTGGACTGGTTGCCATGGGCGGAGTATTGCTACAACACCTCCTTTCATACCGTCCTACGTGCCACCCTGTTCGAAGTGGTCTACGGCTGGCCGCCCCCGCCGATACTACCATACCAGCCGGGGTCGGCGCGGACTGATACGGCCGACGCCTTACTCCACAGCCGAGCTGAGGTGCTGGCAGAGGTCCGGCAGCGCCTGCTTCAGGCCCAGCACCTGTCTAAGAAGTACTACGACGCCGGCCACCGCGACCTGGAGTTTGTTGTGGGCGATTGGGTTTGGCTGCACCTGCTTCATCGGACCACACAGTCTTTGGAGCCCGGGGCAAAAGGGAAGCTTGGCCCTCGCTACACCGGGCCATTCCAAGTGCTGGAGTGCATTGGCAGGGTTGCCTACCAGCTGCAGCTTCCGGCCGGCGCTCGACTGCATGACGTCTTCCATGTGGGCTTTCTCAAGCCTCACAAGGGGGATCCTTCGGCCGCGCCTGCTGCTCTACCGCCGCTGCTGGATGGTCGGCTCCTTCCTGCTCCTGAGCGCACCCTCCGAGCTCAACTCTTTGGCGGGGCGCTTGGCACAGTCCTCATCCAATGGCATGCGGACTGCCCTAGCGACGAAGCCACCTGGGAGCTCCTCGACGACTTCAAAGGCCTCTACCCCTGACTTTCTACTCGAGGACGAGCTATTTGCGCATGCGGGGAGAGATGTTATGACCGGCGTCTACTATAATAGGCGCAGGCCCATTAGTGGCTAGAGGAGGACGCTGGCTATAGGGGCTAACAGCCCATATTATTATTATTAGCTATTTATGGTATATATTCCTTAATTATAGGATTCCTAGAGAGGATAAAGACTCTGTAAACAATTGAGATTGGAATTAAGCAGAAGTAACATAATTGTTGCCGGCTTCCCTTGGGAGCCCTAGCCGCACCTCCTCTTCCTCCTTGCGCCAGTGATCACCACTGGCGCCAACCCGCTGCCCGCTTCCCTTAAGCCTCGCCCTCCGCTCTTCCATCCCTACAACCTTCGCAGCAACTCCGGTAGGGCACCTAGCCCTGTCACTTGCGAAGTTGCAAGTATGTTGCGTTGAGTAGGTAATTTCGTTTAAAAATATCTGAGAGCTGGTAGGAGATTCAGTGGCTGGAAAAACATGTATGATCACCTAGCCTCTTCGTCGTCGTCGTAGTAGTAGTAGCTACAACTTAAATAACCTATGAACCAACCGATAAAACATGTGCTTACTTAAGAACCACCATATTTTCTTCCATTGATGCTCATGATCAATTGATGGGTCATAGATTAAATTCCTTGAGCTATCCTATTGCATATGAAACGATTGATTTTCCTCTGTTTTAACTCCCCCTTTTGCACATGATAGATCTGATGCAAACATGATTCTAACATAGAGTGTGCAAGGTATATTTGTTTATTGTCGTTGTTTATCTGATAGAATTAGGTATTTGTATTTGTATCTCCATACACATGTGCTCGTGATCATTTCTTGTACTTAATTTTGTATCCCCAAGACTAACATATCATCGTCTATCTATATGTCAACAACTCGACTGATTGATAACATAGTGGTTGATTTTCATTCCCTGCCTTTTGTGTGTTTTGACAGGAAGTGGAGCAAAAATGTCTACCACAGGCTGCCTGCCACTAAACATTTGACTCCTATGGTGAGCGGGAAGGATGGCTACAAGATCAGCATCGGATTGGTGGCTGAGTTGTCAGCTGCTCTCGGAGCCAAATCGTCCGGCTCCTTCAACATAGCAAGCTTATAAGTAGATAATATGATACTTAATTAATTATGTAGATGATTACCAGTTCAAGAGTTCCAATTGTACATATTTTGCTGTGGCATTTCTCTTATTTGGGTGAAGTTAAAAATTGTACTTGATATTTTCATCTTTTTTCCACCATACCTTTTGCTAAAATGATATGACTTAGACGCTGTTACACTGCTGGAAACTCGCATTCTTCTGTGTGTGCGCAAAACACACTGAAAAATGCGAATACCATCAGAAAATATTTTTCTGACGGTGTACCCTCAGAAAAATACACACGGAAATATAATGATAGAAAAATTCAATTATTCTGTGTGTTCGCCGTCAGAAACAATTTTTCTGTCGGTCTTACGTGCACAGAAAAATTGTGTTTGGCCAGATTAAAAATAAAATTTCTGTGAGGATATATATCTACATAGAAAAAAAGAAATAAACACACAGAAAATACGTGCATTTTTCTGTCGGTCTAGGTGAACTCACAGAAAAATTTCTTTCGCCCAGATTAAAAGTAATTTTCTGTGTAGCCATCCTCACAGAAAAAGAGTTAAACACACAGTAGAAACAGCATATGAAAATATATATTGTCCATACAGTAAGTTCATGACACATCACAACATAATAAATACATTCATAGGTGTCTAAATGTTCAGCACATTCATAGGTACATAGATGATGTCCAAATGTTCCGGCATCAATACATTCAAAACCCTCATACTAACCAAGATTCAGCTCTTGCTAGTTCTTCATGCGCTTGTCCCTGATACTATTCAACTTTTGCTAATTCTTCATGCGCTTGTCCCTAGGAGTGACCATGGCAGTTGAGTCTGTCACATCGGTCAAGCATTGACTGAGATCTCATGAGAGCTGAGAACTGCTGGGGTGGACGAGGTGCAGGCGGAGAAGCAAAAACACCCATGGCATTGCTGGGCCTTCTGTGTGGGCGACGGGAAGACAGCTTCTAGGAGTGGTTATGTTCGTCATCGCTTGCCACTGTTGCTTCCCGAGCTGCTTGTGGCAGCAGGCGATATAGTCATCCTCCTGCAGTTTGTGGGGCTTTAGATTGCATCATCTTCGGGGAATACCTCTTTATTCTGCGGTTTGCCCCATTTGAAACTGAATGGAAGAAGACCTTTGTGCTTCCTAGGGGATGGTGTTTCTGGCTTTGGAAGGTCTTTCAGCAGAGCAGGTATTACAAGCATCTTGAAGTTTTGCAAGAGATCCAGACTTTCCATTGTAGAACTTGCATACCCCTTTCCTGACACATTAAGAATAATGATCAACAAAATGGAAGACTGATATGATTTTGAAAGATAATTTCTCATAACCAAGATAAAGCTAGTATAACAATTTAAGGACTGAACAGAGAGATTCCCCAAGCTGCTCACAATGAATAAACAGACAAATTAAGTTGCCAACCCCAAAACGAAGACAAGTAACTACATATTTTTAGTGTTGTAGATAACAAACTAAGTTAGTAGCTAACAAATTCATGTGGACTAAGAACACCCTGTCTGTTTGATCCTGTGCTTGGGTTATTCCATGTTGTCCCGATAACAAATTAAGCTAGTAGCTAACAAACTAAGTTGCCAACACCAAAACAAAGACAAGTAACTACTTTTAATTTTATATGATCAAGAGCATGTGCTCTAATAGACAATAGTGGTAAATAGAGAATCAAATATGTCCAACAATATGCTCAAAGAGATGAATGCATTCATGTGATTCCACACACAAACCATGAAACAGTTTTTTTTTTTTTGTGGCAAAATCACATAGTTTAACAAACACAACAAAGGATCACTTGCCAAAGATTACATGCATCTGCCAATCCCAAAGCTTACAACCTTACACAGACCCTATCTAACCATCAGTCAGTAAGGTCATGGAACTAGGAACAAACAAGTTATACCAGATTTCCAATAGATATTGATCTATTTGACCTGCAATGATGAGTATGCAAAATGGATGGATCGCTACTTCCTTTGTAATGTATACCAGCTGCTCTAGTGTCTAACAGAAGAAATTTCATCATTTATGGATATATGTTTTGAGCACATAGAAGCTTTGATAATACCAGGAGTCTATGGGATACAATCCTGCCATGTAGCTTATTATTTGGACTGAATAACTATTAGGATTGAAAACAGTTTTCCACTGAACTAGTAGGACTGAATAGGCTTGTCAACAGTTTGTCAACTACAGCAACATTTGGTAAAATCACAGTAACATGTACTCCAAGGAGTAATACCAATGAAAATAATATCACAAGAATTATAAAGTGTTCTGCGCCTAGTCCAAAGTACTGCTCCAATCATACATTCATATGTGATAGTAACATAACTATAAGGAACTCTACAAACAGTTGGCGCACAATCTTTCCATCTTAAATAGAAAGAAACAAAACTTTATAAAGAATAAGCTTATAGCGATTAGGCTTTATTGGAGAAATACTATGCTATTCTCATTGATACCTACTTTTACTCTCCTTGGAAAGCCCAATCAAAACTTATCATTGCGCACTCAAGTGGATCACAGAGTATTTGAAGGACTAGATCAGAGTTTGGTATTCTTCAATTATTGCAGGCCCCCCCTGAGCAACGAGCACCAAAACATACACAGAAGTATCCAGTGCTTCCACTAAATTATTCCACCCCAACTTATCTTACATAAAAACCTTAAAAGCAACACGAGAGATTCACAGACTTTAACATAAGAACTATGGATACCTGTTGATGTCAAGCAGTTCAGGGAACAAAAATTTCAACGATCAAAGAATCCACAATATCAGGTGACGTTCGTATTATGAACTGTACAGTACAAATGCGTAATGTCCACAACCACAGTAAATGCAAAGCACCTCTAGCTGACTTAGCTTCATACTTGGCGTGAGATACATCCATAAAATCATTCCCTGATTTTCAAATAATGCTAATAACAATGAGCAAAAGGAAAATACATGACAGACAATATTTTGATTTTCCATAGAATGATTTCCTGATTCCATGTATTTGTGATGCATATCAGTTACAAGAATAAAATCATAAGCATAGCAATATCCTAAAGATTAAAACTCCCTGGATACAATTGTCGTGGATTTGTGATGCAACTTGTCAAAAGTAGTACTTTAATTGTGAGACATATATGAATCAGGAATAATAAGGGAACAACTTGTGAGAGAATTAGAGTAAATTAAGCATAAGTGCCTTTATCTGTATCAAGAAGTATTGGCTTCAAGATACATAAACTATTCAAAATGAGATATGCTTGAGACAAACCTACACTACAGGGCAATGTCAAAGTTAACTCATTTGTATCAAACTTCTCTAAGTTTGTCCAAATTCATAGACAGATTTATTAACAAAATTCAATCCACATCCTGCAGGAAGACCAAATCAAAATTTGCTCATACAAGCACACACTTGGGTTTAGATCTACAGATAGCCAAATAGCTTAAATTAGGGTTCCAGTGCTAAGTTTTACAAAAAAGGAAGGGAAGAGAAGGGACAGGCATACCTGGTGTTGTGGATGCTCATAGCTACAGATCTGGACGCCTGGGTGCCAGGGCAGAGCGAGAGCGAGCGCGGCGGGGCGAGGGTCAGAGGTGGACAAGACAGAGGCGCAAGGCATAGGGCGGTGGGCACGGACGGTGGCTCCATCATCACAGGCAGCTTGGAGGCGAGGCGCGTCCCGCGGCGGTGGCCTGGAGGACGGTCGAGGCGAGTCACGTGGCGGTGGGCCTTGGGGACGCGCCTGGACGACCAGCGGCATGCCTGAGGCCGCACCCTAGAGGGCCGGTGGCCGACGGCGAAGCTCTTGGTGCGGCAGGAGGCAGATCTAGGGGCGGCGGGCGGCGGTGGACTTAGGGCGGCGCGCGATGTCCATGGAGCTGGGGTGGCGAGTGGCGAGCGACGGATGTGGAGCGGAGATGGGGCGGCAGACATGGAACTGGGAGCGACGGGTCATAACGGCGCGGGCCGCGGCACGTTTGGGATAGGGAGCGGGGGTGGCGGCCGCTGGAGGATTAGGTTTTGGAGTTTTTTTGTTTTTTTCACTTTCTTTTCTGTTTCATACCATGACAATACCAAAAGGCAGGCGCCCTTATCAAAAATCGGGCGTCAAAGCCAAATCCATGCACAGAACTTATTTTTTCTGTGCGTACATAATTTTAATTTGTGTGTAATACAAAACCGACAGAATAATTGTGTTTTTTCCATGCGTGTATAGTTTTTTCCTGTGAGTTTTATAAAAACCCATAGAATAATTTCAATTTTTCTGTCAGTGTATACTTTTTCTGTGTCTCTTTTGTCGATGCATAGAAAAATCATACAATTATCCTGTGAGTTTTTCGTATTTTTATGTCGGTATATTCTAGGAACCGACAGAATAATTGGAATTTTTCCTGTGTGTAGCGAAAAAAACGCACAGAAAAATTGGTCATCCCACAGGGTAATTCGAGATTCTAGTAGTGTTAGTGCACATTGCTTTTATGTTTGTATCCATCATGAATTCTAATCGATGCATTATATTTTTAGAATAATAATTAACAATACTAAGCTCAATTTTCAAGATAATTAATTGATAATTGAACATTATATATGAATTTATTTCTTAGATATGTATGGTGTATGTACATTCTTATTTCTCAAAAGTGTGTTGTATGTGCATTCTTCTCAAAAATAAACCATTGCTATTTCTTTCTTATAAAGGATTTTGTTTTTGATAGACACATGCCGTGTCGCACGTGCATTTCCACTAGTTCAGGTAGAAACACTTTAGATACAACATAGAACATATACAGGGACGATAGGGTAACACATTATCACTTAGGTAACACTTGACACAATAGGTTGTTAGCCGGTCTATGCGGATTGTCCATTTAAGCTATCGGACTATTTGCCTTGGCATTGTCCAATTGAACTAGCATGATCGTCCGCCTAAACAATTTGGACTTAGGTCTGTCCATCTAGAGCAGTAGACATTCGAATCATCCTTGGACTTGGTTATGGTCGGCCGATGGACGACCTGAGTCGACGGAACATGGTAACGGCGGCCGGCAATTCATTCTCCGCTGCATGCCTGCATGGCTGCATCCCGCTCTCTCCCTCCTCAGGGCATGTATGTACAACGCCCGTCCTTATCCCGTCTGGGAGACGGCGTTTAAAAAAAAAGAACAGAAAAAAAAAAAACACCTCAGCTGGGGTCGCAGACGCTCGCCCGGCGAGGGCCCGTGCTCGGATCCCGCGCGGTGCGCATACTCTGGTTTGCGTGCGAGCGGGCTTTCTTTGCACGCCAAATCCAGCGCCACGTACGGTGCCCAAGCCGTCGTCGTGAGATTCAGCGCCGCCACCTGCTGCCGGAGATGCCGAGCCTGACGATCTGGCTGGACGTGGCCTCGCCGGTGCCGGCGGACATTGACATCGCCAGCTCCGTCGAGCCTCCTATCGCCGACATCGCGGCGGAGCTCGGGCTCCGGCGAGAGCACTACGACCTCTACGGCAAATACAAGGCCAAAATATGTTTCTCCATTTTTCTTGAGTAAGCTCTCACCTTTCTGCAGAACTCCTTAATTGCTGCATGATCTGAAAATGTCAAATCTTAAGGGGGAAAAAAAGAGAGCGAAAGTACTCATCAGGCGTAAGATTTTGGATTACGATTTGTAGGCATGCGTGTCTGCACTACAGACAGCAATCGTAGGCAGCTGTGATTAGTGAGTTCTTAGATTTCAGTTGAGCACGTTTCGTTCACTTTTCTTGGTAATCTACCTAGCTACTCAGTTGAGACTGTTTTTTCCTCACTTATGGTGGCCTGGGCATCTTTTAAATCACTAGATAAATACCGGTGCGTTGCACGTGGGCCAATTTTTTTTTTTTTTTTGAGTGAACCTTAGTAATTGGACCGTGTGAGATATAAGGACTTTATATTGGATGCGGACATTTCGTATTGAAATCGGTTAGGATGTGAACGTGTGAGCTTTGAAGACTTCGTATCAAACGGGGACACATAGATTTAGTCTTCGTATTAGTGCCGGGTGGAACATGTGATCTTGACATGATCACTTTGAAATCGATTAAATCCATTTTATAGTGCAACACCTGTGTTCACCACAGCTATCTAAGATGAATTTGAGGGAATTGTTATTTGCATATGTCTACTTTAGATAAACTTCTTATATCTTTAATTTATTTTCGCATGGAAAGAGTTTATTCCTCTCATTTTTTGGTTTTTTTAAATTATATGCATATATTTATTATTATTGTTTATTTTAAAAATCGCGTTAGCAATGTATGCAATATTAATAACCTGGGCTGCCTTGCACGATCACTCTCCTTTAATTTTGGGTGACCCCTCCAGAAGCCTTGTGGAGGATATACGGTTTTGATTTGAGTGAGGTCCCCTTCTATGTTGTCCTTACAACTTCCATCTTCCAGACATGCACATGGTGTCATTTCACCAGTCGCGACGGGGTTGAACGAGTGCTTAATTGTCCTACTCCTATTCCTATTTTTCTAGATATAACAACAATAATAATTTGATGAACCAGGCGGTAGCGGTAGCGCTACTCCTCTTCTCCACCGATCGAGACCCTGCAATTTCCTCACCAGTCACCATGCATGCATGGACCATGGATGCCAAGCTAATAGCCAAGACGAAAGATCTTTTTTTAAGCAAATTTCGGCTCTATGACATTACTATTGGCAACACAGGCTCGACCAAATCAGCGAGCAATAAGTGTCTTTACAAATTTTGGGAGGGGGTTTGCCCACACATGGAGCTTGCCCGGGTCCCCACACATAGCATACTTGGCTAACTCATGTGCCACAACATTACAAGCTCTAGGAACTGAAGATATATCACTACAAATAAAGTGCTCCCGCAACAAGAAACAGAGTGTCCATGATCAACATCCCACACGCTGCCATGTCCATTGAAGGAGACTGAAGAGCTTGTTTGAGAATGGAGGAGTCACTAGTATTCTAAACAACTCAGTGGTTCTAGTTGTAGCAGAGCAAGAGAAAACAGGCTCACACACAGTTTGAGAGTAAGAATGCATTTCAATTTCATTCAAATAAAAGATTCAAACTAATTAATCACCCACCGCGTCCCCCTGCACCGAATACGCCACAGGTATCACGGATCTTTCTGTGCTGCAAAAAAAGGCCCAAAAATTAGGACACTGTGGGGGCTATGACCCCGGATACCCACGGCAGATTACATGTGTTGCGCCGTCAGGGGTGGTCCAGCCCACAAGACGAAGACTTACGGTGCACGGTACTGCTTGGCGTGTACCGCAAGACGTCAAGAGTGATATCCTGAAGATGCTACGAGATCTGTTAGGATATGATCGATCCCTGTAATATGTTATTACTTACCGGTTATCTCCTATATCTAACCGACTTGTAACCCTACCCCCGGCTATATAAGGCGGGTAGGGGATCCCCTAAAACACACGCAATATCATACGATAGCCAATACAAACCAACAGACCACAGGAGTAGCGTATTACGTCGTGCGAACGGCCCGAACCTGTCTAACTCTTGTGTCTCTGTTGCATTCTTGTTCTTGATTACGCGCACCTCTGCCAATCAATCTACCTTCAGTGGCATACCCCTCGGAGGACTGCCGACGATATTCTGTCGACAGTTGGCGCGCCAGGTAGGGGTGTGCGTGCTGTTTCCATGACGAACAAGATGGTACACTTTTCAGGCTCTTCGTCTCTCCAAGGCCCGGTCAGATCTTTACGGTCGGATCGATCTCCTGGGTCATCAATGCTGACGGAGACGGAGAGATCATCGAGCCGGTGCAGATCGATTCTACGCCAACCACACCAGCACCTGCAATGGAAGATCCGATCTCGGAACCGCCTGCGAGGTCGTCTTCACCAACAACTCGCCGCCTGCTGCCCCGTTACACGAGGAAGCAGGTCGACAGCGACGATCTGATCGCATCCATCGATCAGGTCAGCCAGAAGCTCGTTGACTGCCTCTCCCTCACGGAATTGGCTCTGACCACTCTGGTTCGGCGCCGACCACCTTCCAGTTCCGACCTATCGGAAGCCAATTAGGAAAGTCCAGGGGATACGACCACCATCCATCAGGATGCCATAAGGGACAAATTCACCGACCAGATTAGAGACATCTATCCTCTCGCCGACCCGATCGCCAACCAGCTCTCGCCGACTGTCAATACACTGCAAATCGTCCAACGTCCCGAAGAATCCCTCCACACCACCCTGGAGGAAAATCTAGACTCTGAGTCCCAGGGCTCTACGGAGATTGTCGCCGAAACCGCTACTGTCCGACCTCCTTTCCCACCCTTCCGAGGAGGTAGGATTTTTAATGTCAGCATCGACAGCCCTCCACGGGATGGAGAAACCGATGAGGACCATGCAACTCATGTCAACAGAAACGCCAACCGTGTGCAGCGCCGAGCGAATGAGGCCGCCATTGTGCTAGCTGAGGCTGCTCGCAACGGAGAACGACTCGACTTGCAAGGGAGGCCATGCCCACTCCAACGCAACCTTGATGATGAATTCGTCCGTGTCGATGGCCACGATATCTACAAGACCCCAAGCGCCAACTTGGTTGTGGCTGCTAATGAGCTCGCTCGGCTCGAGCAACGTCAGAGGTCGCCGTAATGCTTAAAGTTGTGCTCTGCCAGGTCAACGAGATCCGCCATGATCAGGGACCTTCCAACTCGTCAAGCTTGAATCGTTGATCCACCGCGCCAAGATCCAATCACCGCCTAGGCAGAAAGCCATTTCGCCGACCAACATCGTGATGATGGACAACCCTACTAGGGGGGAGCTAGGGGGAACCGTATCAACTACCCTCGCCAACATGACCAAGAAGTCGATCAAGATGTCCGAGCACACATCAACAACCTCTGGGATGCACTGATGTCATATCGAAGGGCGCCGTTTCTCTTGGCATGAGGAGGAAGTACGCCGGCGTCAAGAATACGAGCAAGAATTTCGGTAATCCGGATGCAGCCCTCCAGCCACTTAACGTCGGCAATGCTCTAGATCCCAACGGTGATGATCCCGAAGGGCCCCGAGCATTCACGAGAGCACTCCAAACACTCCAGTGGCCCTGTGGTTTCAAAATCACCGGGTCGAGCCCTACGAAGGGGCGGATGAATCCCACACAGTGGCTACAAGCTTATGCCACCAGCTGTGCGTGCCGCCGAGGGAGATACCAGTGTCATGGCAAACTATCTTCCCATCATGCTCACGCCGACCGCAATGAACTGGCTCACGAGCCTCGCCCTAGATTCCATCGAATCTTGGGAATAGTTGAAGAAGGTCTTCACCGACAATTACATGGCTATGTGTACTCGGCCGGGCACCAACCACGATCTGAATCGCATTTATCAGAAACCATCCGAGCTCCTTCGTAGTTACAACAGATGGTTTTCCAAGATGAGGAATTCTATTCCCAACATCACGGAAGCAGAAGTCATCACCACCTTTGTCAGAGGACTCCATCACTGCGAGCTCTGCTCCAAATTCAATCGTAAGCCACCAAAGGGGATTGGCGAGATGATCACGACCGCCAATCAATACGCCGACGCTGAAAAGGCCAAAGTTCGCTTCAACGAGGATGCGAGCACTAACTGTCCAACTCATCGCAGTGACGAGTGCCTCGACAAACGATGCCATAGTGACTGCCACTACGATGACCACAGCCACCATCAAGACAGTCACCGCGATTGGCTGGAAGGGTCTAAAGCTGGTCGTATCGCCGCCACCGACCATACAACATCTTCGCCACTGTTGACGAACCTCGCACCAAACATAACTACGACAAGCAGTACAAGAAAATCCTCGAAGGCCTATGCCCCCTCCACAAGAACAGCAAGCACAAGATGAAGGACTGCCTTGGCTTGGCTAAGGAGTTCCAGGCCAAAAAGAAGGACAACGACAACAATGACCGAGCCAGAGGTCGCCGACCACCTAGGGGACAACAATAATGCCTTCATAGGATCACGACAAAGTGGTCTGCCACTATCTTTGAGGGCCTCGCCGCCATCGAGAACAGAAGAGATCGAAAACTCACCGCCCGTCGGGTGCTCGCCATCAACACAGAAGACGCTATAGCCGACCCCAGCTATCGCCTCTGGTCTGAGGTCCCCATCACCTTCAGCAGGGCTAACTAGTGGGTGGACATCCCTTACATAGGGCGTTTCCCCCTCGTTCTCGATGCAACCATCAAGAAAGTACTCTTTAGGAAAGTACTCGTCGACGGCGGAAGCGCCCTGAACCTCCTCTTCGCCGAGCCCTAAAGGAGCTGGGCCTTGGAGTAGAAGACCTCACTCCCTACAACTCCTCCTTCTGGGGTGAGGTACCTGGCAGGGCATCCTGACTGCTTGGAGAGATCACCCTCCTAGTACAATTTGGCACGGCTAGCAACTTCCGTGTTGAGCACATCACTTCTACGTCGCCGACTTCAACACCGCTTACCACGCCATACTTGGTTGCCCAGCTCTGGCTAAGTTCATGGCCATACCGCACTATGCCTATCTAGTATTAAAGATGCCTTCGCCTGTAGGAGTTCTAGCCCTTTGGGCCAACCACTCCATCGCCTACGCCTATGAAACAGAGTCTCTCCCCTCACCGAAGCCACTTACCTCTCCATCCAGATGGCCAGTATGGTCACCGATGCCAAGACGGTGCTCGCCAATGACCTGGAGATCCCAGTGCTGGAGACTCCCCGTGCCTCCGCCAAGTCTAAGGAAACAAAGAAGGTCGGCCTCGGCCTCGACGACCCCACCAAGATCGCCAAGATTGGGGCTCATCTCGGCCCGCAAATAGGAAAGTGCGCTCGTCTCCTTCCTACATGCCAACACCGAATGTGTTTGCTTAGAAACCTGCAGACATGCTGGGGGTACCACAGGAGAAGATCGAGCACTCCTTGAATGTCTCGTCGACCGCCAAGCCGATCAAGCAGAAGCTCCGATGATTCACGCCAGACAAGAGGGAGGCTATTAGGGTAGAAATAAAATAGGCTCCTAGCAGCTGGATTTATTAAAGAAGTGTATCATCCTGAGTGGCTGGCAAACCTAGTTCTTGTTCAAAAGAAGAATAAAGAATGAGGAATGTGCGTTGATTACACTGATCTCAATAAACACTGCCCTAAAGACCCCTTCGGTCTACCTCGGATAGACGAGGTCGTAGACTCCACTGCCAGCTATGAACTCCTCTCCTTCCTCGACTGTTACTCTAGCTATCACCAGATATCCCTCAAAGAGGACGACTAGATCAAAACATCGTTCATCACAGCCTTTCGGTGCGTATTGCTATACCACCATGTCTTTCAGACTCAAAAACACCGGGGTGACCTACCAAAGGGTCATCCAAATGTGCCTTGACCAACAGATAGGCCACAACATCGAAGCGTACATCGATGATGTGGTCGACAAATCCAAAACCGCCGATAGTCTCATCGCCGACCTCGAAGAAACGTTCGCCAACCTAAAAAGATACAGATGGAAGTTGAACCCTTCAAAGTACATCTTTGGAGTTCCATCCGGCATACTCCTAGGCTACATCGTCAGCGCCCGCGGTATCGAACCCAACCCCGACAAGGTCTTCGCCATTACTAATATGAAACGGCTGACCTACATAAAGGATATAAAGAAGCTCATAGGGTGCATGGCTGCTCTCAGCCGCTTTATATCATGCCTCAGCGAAAAGGGACTACCATTCTTCAAACTACTCAAGGCCTCCGAGCGCTTCTCCTGGTCGGAGGAGGCTGATATGGCCTTCGAGCAGCTTAAGTTGTTTTTAACAAAGCCCTCGATCATGACGGCACCTCAACCGGACGAAACCCTATTGATCTACATCACCGCCACTTCTCACGTCGTTAGCATAGCTATCGTCGTCGAGCGCGAGGAAGTTGGACACGCCTATATGGTACAACGTCTGGTCTACTTCATCAGTGAGGTTCTTAATGAGTCCAAAACTTATTACCCTCAGGTTCAGAAGTTGTTATACGCCATTCTGGTCACGTCGCGCAAGCTCCGCCATTACTTCGAGTACTACAAGATCGACGTGGTCACCGAGTTCCCTCTAGGGGACATCCTCCGTAACAAAGAGGCCAATGGTCCGCATCATCAAGTGGGCAGTCGAGCTCGACACTTATTCCATAGAATTCAGAAGCAGGCTAACCATTAAGTTGTAGGCGCTGGCTGACTTGGTCACTGAGTGGACCAAGATCCAAGAGCCCATCATCGCTGCTTGCCCCGAGCACTAGATAATGTATTTTGATGGTGCCCTCAACATCAACGGTGCTAGCACCGGCATTTTGTTTATTACTCTGACTAAGGACAAGCTCTGATACGTCCTCCAAATTCATTTCCTCGCTTCCAATAACGCCGCAGAATATGAAGCATGTCTCCACAGACTTCATATAGCCATTGAGCTCAGCGTCAAATGCCTCATGGTATATGGAGACTCCGCGTTGGTTATCAACTAAGTCAACAAAGATTTATCCTGTTCCAGTGAGAACATGGACGCATACTATGCTGAGATTAGGAAACTCGAAGGAAAGTTCTACGGTATCGAGTACCACCACGTGGTACGAGACCAAAATCAGCTCGCTGACCACCTATCTAAGATAGGCTCTTCTCACGCCACGATTCCACTAGGGGTCTTCGTTCAAGACCTCTTTATGCCGTCTATTAAGGAAGAGAAGGAAGTTCAAGAAATTCCCCCCACCGAGCAGCTGGTACTTGCCGTACCTTCGCCGGCCGTAGATTGGAGGGAACAATTCATCAAGTACCTCACCAGCGCCGACGTACCCGCCGATAAGACCAAAACTGAATGCCTCATCTATCGTAGCAAGCATTATGTGCTGGTAGATGGGAAGTTGATGAGGAAAATCGCCAAGGAAGGGATACTGTAGAAATGCATCACCCGAGAAGAGGGTGCAAAATTACTCCTTGAAATTCACTCTAGTTCCTGTGGCAATCACGCGGCCTCTAGAAACCTGGTCGGCAAAGCTTTCTAGATGTTTTTATTGGCCCACGGCCATCGCCGACGCAGAAGACCTCGTCCGACATTGTGAAGGATGTCAATTTTTCGCCAAGCAAATACACTGTGCCGGCGTAGGAATTGCAGACCATCCCAGCTTCTTGGCCTTTTGCATGCTGGGGACTGGACATGATCGGGCCTTTATGCCTACGTCAGGCTAGTTTTTGATACGTATACGTCGCCATTGACAAGTTCTCCAAGTGGATCGAATACAAGCCGCTTGTTTCGGCCACTACAAAGAAGGCAGTCGAGCTCTTCGAATATATCATCCATAGATTCGGTCTCTCGAACAGCATTATCACCGACCTCGGAACTACATTCACTGGTCACCATTTTTGGGACTTCTATGAAGACCGATGCATCTCTGTACAATACGTCTCTATTACCCATCCTAGAGCCAATAGCTAGGTCGAACGGGCGAACGGCATGATCCTTGATGCCCTCAAAAAGAGACTATACCAGAAAGAGGAAAAGCATCTGGGCAGATGGCTCAAAAGAGCTTCCAGCTGTGGTCTGGGGAATGCGCACTCAAGCTAGTCGCAACACCGGTGTGTCTCCATATTTTTTGGTCTATGACTTAGAAGCCATACTTCTTACGGACATTGCCTTCCGAGCACCTAGGGTGGAACATTATAATGAAGAGCAAGCCGATGCTGTTTGGACAGAGGACATTGATAGAGCCGAAGAAGAACGCCTAATCACTTGCATCCACACAGCCAAATACCTAGAAGGCCTGCGAAGATACTACAATCCCAATATCAAAGGTTGTTCATTTGCGATCGGCGACCTCGTTCTCCGTAGAAAGCAGAAAACTGAAGGGATGCACAAGCTCTCCTTCCCCTGGGAAGGGCCTTACGTGGTCAAAGAGGTTACCCGACCAGGGTCTTACCGGCTTTGTGACATGGAGGGAATTGATATCCCCAATTCATGGCACATCGAGCACCTTATACGTTTTTATCCTTAAAACGCTCCAGATATGTACTCTTCACTCCATAATGAATAAAGTTTTCGTCGCCATAAATTGTCTCCATTATTTCTCCACTCTAGTTTAATCTCCATTTACGATTACCAACTCCAAGCTACTCCTTAACAAACTTCGACAATTATACGTGATCTCCATAAATGCTTCGCCCCGTGTCTCTATACTAAAATATCTTTGAGATATTCCGCCAACCATCGAGCAGCAAACGTTTCGCTCTGTGTTCTTTGGAGAAAACCCTGTCTTCGATCTCTTTCGACACATGCTACGAGCTCCAACGCTCTGTGTTATGGGTGGTTGGCTGTGGTTCCTCGGTCATGTCTATTCCTCCTACACGTGCATGGGCTCTAGCGCTCGACATTATGTAATACAGGCTAGCCAAGGCCAAGTGCCCAGTAACAAACTAACTGCTCGAACGCTACTTATACCACGTATAAATGTGAAAGGGTTAACAACACGTCTCTTTTTCACCACAAGCGCTAGCAAGCCGCCTGAACACGCACATGTCGTCTACTTACAACATTTATACAAATACACAAATGTTTGCTTAGGCCCTCGTGCATCTAACTCCCTTTTCCAGTTGTCCCATATAGGTTCCTCCCCACTCGAACTATTGAGCTTGGCCATCACTGTCTACCTCACCGAACAAATCAACATAGCCAGCTAGCCTCTTCGCCGTGTCCTCTACCTCATCTCTCAGCTGCTCCCCTTTCGTTGCACTTGTCCCTCTAGCGAATCCGGCCCCTATCGCTCGAAGATTGATCGCAGGGTAGTGGAACCAGACCACCACTAGGGCATGCGTCATAATGGAGATAGTAGCATCTCAGTTGAAGCCTTTGAAGTTCTCCCACGCTGCCTTGCACCTGTCAATGATGGTGTCCGGATGGGGTGGCCTGTCGTCGGGCTGAGGACCAACCTCCATATCGATATAGTCGAGCACTGGCCTGACTTCGGCCACCACGGCGTCAAATTTTCCCCCCTAGATTTTTGCCTCCTGCTCCAGCACGTCTAACTATGCCTTGGTTCTTTGACGGTATTCTATAGACACCAAAGGGATTCATCAAACGAAGAAATCATACCAGCAACACCCCCAACCATGAACGACTCACCTTCTAGATCCTCGGCTAGTTTCTCCGCTCTCCCAGATGCCATTTCCTTCTCCTCTTGGAGTTGACCGATGACTTGACGCAACCGGCAGAGCTCCACATCTTGCTCTACAAATGTAACGGTCAACATCAACATCAAGATTGTTTGGCAATGCAGAACAAATTCACCGATCTACAGTACCTTTCTTCGGTTCGAAGACGCTTTTTCAGCTGCTTGGAGGTGCGCTCTAGCTGCTTGGAGATGGTCTTCAACCGCTTAGATAAGATGCCCTATTGGTACTCTTGGTTCTTGGTGTTTGATTCAGCAAGATCCCTTTCGCGCTAGGCCCTCTGGACGTTCTTCTCCATCAGTTTCATCGCCTCTCTTAGTTTCTCATTCTCCTCGGCGAGGGGCTCCATCCTTTTGATCAACTGCTGTCGTTGTACGATAGTCCACGCTACGCCCTGCAAAGCAATAAGATTATAAAAGACCATAGTCTCCAATGGTAAAGACGGACACCGTTGATGCAACACTAACCTCAATTTGCTTCATAGCTGTGCAAAGGGTGGACCGTAGCCTCTTCACCTCCCTAGTGGTGTCCTCCTCTTCTACGACCACAATTTCCTCCCCTCGCTTGTAGAAGATGCGGACGGTCTAAGGTCATGATCCTTCATGCTCGATCTCCTCGACCCCGTCCTCTTCCTCCACAGCCAGTGGCGCTCCCTGGGGGCTCGGTGGCCGCAAAGAGCGACCGACCTCGCCCTATGGCATCTCAAGGTATGCCACTTGCTCCTCCAATGCTGCTAGCCTCTGTGCCCTAGATTCTGGCACGACGTCGACAGCTCCCGCTTCCACCCTTGAAGACTCAGCGGCTCTCATCGTTGCTCCTGGCATCTCTGTCGAATCGCCCATCGTTGTTGCCGATCGCTCTTCACCTCCAACTCCATCAGCAGCGGTGGTCAAATCCTCCGCAAACCGATGAGCGCCCAAGGACTTTGGGACGGAGTCTATCCGAAATGTCTCCGTGCTGCGACTAGCCCCCGGCTGCTTACCAGTCTGGCCTGAAGGATTCAGATCCTTTGCGCGCTCCGTTCTACATCAGATTAGCTCATCGATCACCACAACTATAAAAATCGGATAGCTACCAATCCCAAAGCAAAGATACTTACACATCAGCATCTCGATGAATGGTTCTGAACTGACGATTCCTCCCCATGCTCTTAGGCACTGCTTTGGGGTCAACCCGCGTGTCCTAAGCTGGAGGTCTTGCAGCCCCCGCCGTCGGCGTCTTCTCCGCCTGCTGCTCGGGGACTCCTTCCCCTCCCTTCAATTGCACCTCCCCACGCGTGTTGCGCGATGACGCTTTAGTGCTTGGAGGGGGAGCTACTGGAGCCTCGTCGTCGTCCGACCACTCGGATATCACTGCACTCTACGTCCGAGTGGTCCGACCGTCACCAAATGAGATGCCGACCGACTTGCGGGGAGCTACATCCGCCATTCTTCTCTTCTTTCGGGCTGGCTCATCTTTCGCCACCCTTTTCCCTCGAACTTTCTCTGATACCGGGGGGACTCTCCTTTTGACCAGCACCTTCGCCTCTTGATTTGGATGAGGTGCTGACGGCACCTTCCTCCAGCTGAGTGGTTGGCCTAGCATCTACTGCCTTTGGCCAATCGCTCCTCGGCAAGCCCAAGAAGTATGCCGCCTGTTCCTACCAATGGATCTTTCCACAAGTGAATTAGTCCACTGTTCAGCGCCTGCACGGGATAAAAAGCACCAGGAACAACAGTCGAGATTTTTACTTGAGGTGAGTTTGTGTAGTTGAAGGGTTTCGGCTGCCCCGGCACTGTGTATGACACGTTTGGAGCGAATAGTTCAGCGGCCCGGTCTAGCACAGCCTCCTTCACCAGGTTCTTCGTCCTCTCCCGGGTGCCATCAGTATCTCTTTTGAAGTCAAAGCCCGCATGGGCCCTCTCCTTGCAGGGCTGGACGCGGCGCAATATGAAGTTCACCGCCACCACCACTCCGCTCATCTTCATGCCCCTCATTAGCTTGGGGAGCTCCTTCACTTGTTCCATATTGGCACTGGTCAGTTTCTCCGACCAGCTCCTTTGATTCTCTGGACTTTGGTCGACATCGCATCGGATGGCAGGATCACTTTGCTTCATATAGAACCACCTGGTATTCCACCCCTTCTATGAGGTATTTAGCGGCATAGGAATGTATTCGCCCGCCATCCCATCGTGGAGCTATAGATACACACTGCCGACAACTTTGGAACCGCCCCCTCCTTTCTTCTTAAGCCAGAAAAAGTGTCGAAAGAGATTAAAATGGGGAAGAATGCCAAGATAAACCTCGCAGAAGTGGATAAACACAGAAATGTGCAAAATAGTGTTCGAATGAAGATTACATAAGCTCACTCCCCAATACTCCAATAGATCCCGCAAGAAAGGATGTACTGGAAGCCTTATTCGACGCTAGAAGTAATCTTCGAATACAACAAGTTCGTCAGTGTGTGGCATCGGATAGGGCTCACCGTCGGCCAGACGCCATCCAGCGGTGACATGATCAAGAAGAACGCCTGCCTCCACCATCTCATTGAGCTCTGTCTCCCCCATGAGTGACGGTACCCATTCCTTGTCACGTCTTGCCCCGGTGGCCGCCTTCTTCGCATTACCACCTCCCCTCTTCGACGCCATCCCTTAGATCTAGATCGGAACTGGTCCCTTTACGCAAGCTTTTTAGCCGTAGCGGCGGAGTGCGTGTGAATGCGAATGGGGGAGTGCGAGGGCGAGGAGGAAGACGAAGTGACGGAGTGGCAAAGGTGGGAGCACGGAGTGAGGCGACGTAGTTCTAAAGACACCCTCCTGACTTTTCGCATTCAAGGGTTTTTGGAAAACCGCACCATGCTGATTTGCGCCCTTCTGAATTCCCCAAAGCGGCGTGTTGGGCCGTTATCTGGGCTTCCGCACAACTACGGCCCATATCGCCCATTTTTCGACGCAACTCGGTACTGCACACCGAATATTCGTCGACCTCTCCACAATACCATCAAGGCTCAGTAATTTCTACTGTACAGTCATTACTCCGGTTTTTTCTCCATAATTTGAGTAATCGGCAGTTATTGATTTATCCAAGATTTTCACTTGTGGCTCAAGGACTACATCATCATTATGATTTCGGTTTCTCACCATACTAGGGACTTTTTCTGGTTACTGTTGTTTCTGACCCTGGCACCACGTGACCACGTCACCTACTGTCAGGCTCGAAGACTAAGTGGGCACACTTTACCTTGCGGTGAATGTGCGCTTTTTATTTCAGGGCTCAGCCCATGGACTGGTCGCCTGTTCGGCTGGTCTTCTGTCTTTCTTCTACTTTCTAGATCCTGGTGCCATGTGACCACGTCACCTATTATCAGGCTCGGGGACTAAGTGGGCACACTTCATTTTACGGTGAGTGTGTTTTCTTTAATCTGTTCATTGGAAGATTTCGTGCCTTCTGAAGTTGAAGAAGATTATCTCCCTTTCTCGTGGTTGGACTCTAAGTGGGCACACTTGGTTCACAGCGAGGAAATTTTTGATTTTGAACTTGAACTCCTTACATCCTTCTGGCAAGCCTTACTTGGGTAAGCCCATGCTCGGTTGGACAGTTAAGCTGGTCGGTTACAGTCCACAACTGCTCGGCAACTCATTAGGATAGTCGAACTATGAGTCTGACTGTTCGGCTTTGTTTACACCTGCTCGGATAAGCTCAAGACGCGTTGCACAGCGGATACAAGGCGCTCGGGGACTAGCTGTGGGGGGTACGACCCCGGATACCCATGACAGACTACATGGGCTGCGCCAAGGGTGGTCCAGCCCACAAGACGAAGACTTACGGTGCATGGTACTGCTCGGCGTGTACCGCAAGACGTCAAGAGCGATATCCTGAAGATGCTACGAGATCTGTTAGGATATGCTCGATCCCGTGATTCCTGTATTCTGTTATTACTTAACAGTAATCTCTTAGATCTAACCGACTTGTAACCCTACCCCCGGCTATATAAGGCGGGTAGGGGACCCCCTCAAAACACACGCAATATCATACGATAGCCAATATAAACCAACAGACCACAGGAGTAGGGTATTACGTCGTGCGGACGACCCAAACCTGTCTAACTCTTGTATCTCTGTTGCCTTCTTGTTCTTGATTACGCGCACCTCTACCGATCAATCTACCTTCGTGGGATACCCCTCGGAGGACTGTCGATGATATTCTGTCGACAGACATGAACACAGGCCAAATAAGATGGCCCGCGCGTGTAACGTGTGGGCCGCCTCCCCCATCTCTAGGATTTCAGAATATCTAGAAGCTTCGAGACATTTTCTATGGCTAAATAGCTTTATCCAATGGCGAAGGTAGAGCAAATTATAGAGAGAGTTGCTGTGCTTTGTTGGTGTATATACATGTGCCAGAGGGGGTGCATAAGTGATGAAAATTGAGACATAATCATTATTTAAATATTTTTTGGGGCGTACATTTGCACTCCTAATTTTAAACATAGCTTCTCTGTACTTCTCAAGTATTCACTATACTTGTATATAAAAAGGTAAAATCATTTTTGAAACCATTTTTGAAGTAGATATGATAGATAAGTTGAACGATTTTGAGAGTTGGATGTGAGACAGCTGAGGCAAAATAAACTTTTGCATCGCAGGACAGACCAAATAAGATGGGCCGGCCCTTCTCTGCTGCGTCATAGTGTAACGAGTGGGCCACCTCACTCCCCGGCACGCTAGCTCTATTGGGCTAGATTTTGGGATGGCGTACGTACAAGGTGTTCACTTGCAGCCCAAATGTTTCTAAAAAATCATGCAGCCAAATAAATAAATAATAATAATGATTATTACTGGTGGTATAATAATAATAATAATAATAATAATAATAATAATAATAATAATAATAATAATAATAATAATGATGATGATGATGATGATAATAGACTGGTAATATAAATAGGCCCTCCGTTACAGCACAGTGACTTCATGTGGCTGAAGAGAGTGAAGCCCACAGGTGATGCATGGTGTCCACCCGCAGCGTGGCGTCCAGCTGGTCCTCTGAAGTAGCAGTGGCTCCTGGCTCCTGGCTCCTGTCTCCTGCAGCTGCAGGGACAGCATGCAGCCGGTGCATGGACCATGTCCAGCGCCACGAAGTACTCCTGCAAAGTCAGATGGATCGAGGGATGAGATCAGCAGGACCGTACCATCCACGGCCAATGTCAGAAAGTTTGGAACGGCAAGCACAGAAACAGCAATGGCAGAATTTTGCACTTCGAAACAGCAATGTCCTATGCTGTGTTTAGTTCGTGAAATTTGGAAATTTAGAAATTTGGCTACCGTAGCAATTTCGTTTTTATTTGATAATTAGTGTTCAATCATGGACTAATTAGGCTCAAAACGTTCGTCTCGCGATTTCCAACCAAACTGTGCAATCAGTTTTTTTTCGTCTACATTTAATGCTCCATACACGTATCGCAAGATTCGATGTGATGGCTACTGTAGCACTTTTTGAAAAAAAAAAATTGGAACTGAACACAGCCCTGGTATATCTCGCGTGCGCTGGTGCTGCGCTATCTAATTCTCGGCTGCCGCGTCGCCACGTCCACCTGCATCTGCACTGCATGCCCGAGATCTTTTCTCCCTGGAAAAGGGAAACGGCCTACGGCAGTGGCCCCCACATCTCCATTCCTATTTATTTCCTATATATATATATATATATATATATATATATATATAAGCATAAGCAAAGAGGAGTGGTGGTTGTCGTCGTCGTCCTGGTGTTGGCACTACTGCAATCTGCAGCAGAGAGGTCCAAATCCAAGCGAGGCGAATTGAAGGCGGCCAGCTAGCTCCGATGAGGTCCTGAATCGAGCAGAGCAGAGGAGGGGATCCAGACCCGACGAGCGAAGAAAGGATGTCGTGCCTGAAGCTGCAGGTGCCATGTAGGAAGCATGCGGGAAGGAGGTACCTGAAAACCAATGTGCACCACAACCTCCTCAGGACCTCAAGAAAGAATGGTTGATTGAGCATCTGATAAATGATGGATGTTGAGTCAGGAGGCAGTTAATTACAGCTATAGGGTGATTGAATGGTTGATTGAGCTTAGGATCAGAGAGTTGGAGAGAAGTTTAATGCCGTCGATGTTACAACACACATTCAAACTTAAAATTTTTGTGAAGTATTATGATGGATACAATATTTCCACTTTAATTCGACATACACAAGAGTTTACTTCAGTTTGATTTAATTTGTTTGGTGTGGAAAAGCACCAAATAAGTCCTTTTATAATTACATTGTTTCATACAAAATTTATATACAGTAGCAACGTGAGTGTCAATACCTTATCTTTCTTTAAATGAATAGATGCCTATCACATATATGATGTTGTAACAAAAAGAACCACGGCAAAGTTGAATTGAGCTTTTTTTTTTGTTAAAATACTGCATGCATATGCGATTGCTGATAAGTGATCCCCGTAGCAACGTACGGGCACTCATCTAGTTTACAATAAAAAACCTTACCTGCACAGCGCCGGGCGAGCAGGCGGCGCGCGGGTAGGGGCGGAGTGGCCGAGCAGCGGCGGCCGACGGCGCCGCGGTGAGAGAGAGAGCGAGCGCGAGCGCGAGCGAGAGGGAATGAAGACGATGCGGTGGGTAGATATTTCGGGACCTATCGGCCATCGGATAGCCGACGAGACCTATCGGCCATCGGATAGCCGATATAATGTTATCGGCCCCCGCGCAGCCGATAGGCCTATCGGCCCGATATGGCCCACTTTGCCGTACGAGCCAGCCCGCTCTGGAGCCTTTGTCGGCTGCTGGACGGCCGATATAGATCTGTCGGCCCTCCAGAAGCCGTTAGCGATCTGTCGGCCCTCCAGAAGCCGTTAGCGATCTGTCAGGACCGTCACTATGCTAACACGCGTCGTGTTACTACGGGTTACGACGGAACCTAATTATCACGTGAGTGATTTTATTTCAAAATTTGCTTTGGATTATGTTATTTTAACGTACGCACGGCGCATTACCACATGCGGGCCACACTGCCACCATATGTATCTGAGTAAGTCACAAAGCAGCAATACTCGTGCATATATATACAAACAATTAATTAACGTTACGTTGAGACATCAACTAGAATGTTTTGGGATCTCTCTAGATTTTTTTAGGATATATTTTTTTCTATCTGTTTGAGCCATATCTAATTATTGGAACCTTGTAATATCACTATTAGATTCTTTTATCTAAATATATATAAATGAAATATCACTTAAAACCATTTTAAAATAGAAAAGGGAGGTAGGTTGAACGGTTGGAAGAGTTGATTTTTTATTTTTTAGAGTTGGACGAGGATGGATGGAGACGAGAGAGTCGGGGGTTGAGGCAAAATGAACTTGAATTTTTTTAAATAATATTTTTTTTCTGATTAATTGCAAATGTAGCATTTGATTAAATGAACCGCAAAGTCCCGCTCGGCCGTCCCCCATCCGCCGAAGCTCGGCACGTACGGTACAGTAGGCGATATAGGCCTATCGGCCGCTCGGGGCCCGACAAGTAGTATACGCATGCAGGCCGAACAGGTTGGTCGCGTCAACTGCTGCCTGCTGCGCTATCTAATTCTCGGCTGCCGCGTCGCCACGTCCACCCGCGCTGCATGCCCCAGATCTTTTCTCCCCGGAAACGGGAAACGGCCTGGGCCAGTGGCCCCCACATCTCCATTCCTATTCCTATATATACAAGCAAAGAGGAGTGCTGGTCACCGTCGTCATCCCAGTCCCAGTGCTGGCATTGCGAACTGCAGCAGAGAGGTCCAGTCCAAGCGAGGCGAATCGAAGGCGAGCAGCTCTATGCGCCGCCGACCTCCGCGCCGCCGCCAGCTCTATGCGCCGCCGCTGCCCTCCGCGTTTGCCGCCGAACTCCACGTCGGCGTCGAGCTCCGCAACGACGCACTTCCGTTCGTCCAGGTAGCAAAGTGACATTACGTTGCAAGCGTATATTTCAAGTGTTTCAGATGTTTCATAGGTACGTTGCTAGTGTTTTATATCGATGATGTAAAAGTAGATCGAGATGTTGCACGTGTTACAATGGCTATACACATATGTTTGAAGTGTATATTTCAAATGTTTCATCTCTTTTAGACGTATGTTGCAATTGTTTTCGTCTGGATTTTGCAATATTTGCAATGGCTACACACATGTTTTCAATTTTTTTCTGGTGCTTTGCATATGTTTCAGACATTTGTTGCAAGTGTTTTATCTAAATGTTGTAAAAGTAGATGGGATGTTGCACATGTTGAATGAGATTCACTTTCCGCAGCCGCCTGCTGTAGCTGGTGGGGCGCTGCCGAGCAGGCAAACGGTCCTCACCTGAGATCGAGCAATGCGGGAGACATCAGGGTGACACAGGCCCCACGTGGGCACGCGTAACGAACTAGCGCGGGAAACATGGTGCAGGGAAACATGCTAGCACGTGCGGGCGTCCATCCGGATGTCCGGATGCTAGTATCTCCGTATTGAGAATGTCCAACTAGTATAAATTCCGGATGTCTAATTAAATGAACGACTTGCAAGTATCTGAGAGTACCATAGCAGGGCCGCATAAATTCTGATTCTTGGTGACTTATTAAAACAAGTGAAATAGACATGTATCTATTTTATTTGCTGCATTTTATTTACTGTACGTAAACAACCCAGTGGTTGTAATTAATATAAATTCTGATTCTTTATTGACGACTTAAAATAAGTGAAATGGACATGTATCCATTTTGTTGCATTTATGTTGTAATAAACAGCTAAATGTATGTGTACTAGAATAAAAGAAACACATGGTCACGGTTTGAGCGCAAATGGAGCTGGTTTGGTAGGAATCTAGATTGTAGGAGAAAAACGTTTCATATTCAGATTATTTGGAGAAACGTTTCTAGGAGAAACAGAGTCACTAGCTAAATCTGTTTGGTTGTCTGCCTGGATTCAGGTTCTAAAAAGAGAAGAATGTGGTGGAATTAATAGACTAAAATTCCCTTAGCATATGATGAATTTTTCTTAAGTTATTATTACAGCAAAGTACAATTATAATCACGAGAGTGAACGCTATCACTCCCTTCGTTCCAAATTATAACATATTTTGGCATTTCTAGTTTTTTACAAAAAGTTTCATAAAACTTGTTTAATTGTAGCTGCTCCTAAAGCTCTGTTTGGATCACTCAATAAACTCCCCGATACAATCTTTGTTTTTATCTAAATTAATGAAATATATTAGATTTAGCTTTGACCCTACTCTTAATAGGTATATATTAGATTCTTTTATCTAAATATATATAAATGAAATATCACTTAAAACCATTTTAAAATAGAAAAGGGAGGTAGGTTGAACGGTTGGAAGAGTTGATTTTTATTTTTTTTTAGAGTTGGACGAGGATGGATGGAGACGAGACAGTCGGGGCTGAGGCAAAATGAACTTGATTTTTTTTAAATAATATTTTTTCCTGATTAATTTCAAATGTAGTATTTGAGTAGATGAACTGCAAAGTCCTATCGGCTTCTGGGACGCCGACCGGTCCCACTAGGCTGTCCCCCATCTGCCGACAAGCAGTATTCGCATGTTGGCCGCGTGAACTGCTGCCTGCTGCGCTATCTAATTCTCGGCTGCCGCGTCGCCACGTCCACCTGGGCTGCATGCCCCAGATCTTTTCTCCCCGGAAACGGGAAACGGCCGGCCTGGGCTAGTGGCCCCCACATCTCCATTCCTATTCCTATACATACAAGCAAAGAGGAGTGCTGGTCATCGTCGTCGTCCCAGTCCCAGTGCTGGCATTGCGATCTGCAGCAGAGAGGTCCAGTCCAAGCGAGGCGAATCCAAGGCGAGCAGCTAGCTCCGGTGAGGTCCTGAATCAAGCACTCGAGCAGAGACAGCAGAGCAGAGGAGGGGATCCAGACCCGACGACCGAGGAAAGGATGATGTCGTGCTCGTGCCTGCAGGTGCCGACCACGGCCATGCGGGTGTGGCGCGGCCTCAGCGCGCGCCTCGGCCTCGACCGGCCATGTCGAGCAGAGGCGGCAGGTGAGCTGGGGCGGCTGCGGAAGGAGGTGCGCACGTGCGAGTACGGCGACGTGCACGTCATGTGGGAGATGCTCAGCAGCAAACCCAGCAGCGGCGGCGACGACGCGGCAGGCCAGGACGACGGGGAGGAAGCCCGCCGTCTTCGTCGCCGCTTGGAGCCGGCTGGCGTTCTACTGCTGCGGGCTCTGATGGCATCTGTCTGGTGTGGTCCGAGCAGAGCTCAACCGAGCGAGCCCCGAGCGGAGGCGGAGTTGCTCATCTGCATCTGCATCTGCTCCGTGGATTCAGTTTCAGACAGAGAGCGGTCCGGCCGGTCGGTTCTTGTCCGGCCTACTTCCTTGAAACTACTGCTGTTGTCGGTCCCTTTGAGAGTTTGTACATACAGGCGGCTGCTGCTGATGATTTTGGTCCATGTTCAATGGTGCTATTGCATCCTGTAGTGATTTTGGTCCATGTTCCTTGTAGGACAGAGGGAGTATATTTCAATTCATTGGTCGTAATATAATTTCTGATTCTTTATTGACTTAAAATATGTGAAATGTGAAATAGTCATGTATCCATTTTGTTGCATTTGTTTATCGTAAATGGCTCAATGGTTTTGCTATAAAAAAAACAAGACTCCATGGAGGCAATACATATCATAATATCCGTTAACAGGCTGGACGCATTGCCTTCTAATCTGCAGGGGTTTAACTTGGGATGAATAATTTTAATTATAAACAAATGCAAATAGTCATTATGTTTTTTAATAAGAAATGGTCATATTTTCAAAATAGTCATTACGTTGAAAAAACATTATACAAGATTTTTTTTATGGAACCGGAGGGTTTGCACCCCTACACGAAATTTATTATAACAAAGGAGCAATTACAATGGAAACTTATTCGGACTTATACAAGATGTTCGACAACCACATTGAGAACAGTAATGCTCCCTATAGGCCGTCCGGAGACAAACGGACCGGACTACCCCACCCCGCTCGCACTGCGTGCCCCCCGCCCGAAGATGTGCCTCATGTGGTGGCTACGCTCCGCCCCCCGGCGAGATGCCCGTGCTAGTCCTCCGCGCCACCGCAAGTCCCCGTCCGGAATCGCGCCTCCTGCCACGGCTGCGCTGCATCCGCCGGCAAGATGCCCGCACTAGACCTTCGCGCTACCGCGAGCTCCATGTGCCGCGGTCGACTTCCGCGCTACCGCGAGCTTCATGTGCCGCCGCCAGCTCTATGCGCCACCGCTGGCCTCCGCGTTTGCCGCCGAACTCCATGCCGGCGTCGAGCTCCGCAACGACGAGCCTCCGTTCGTCCAGGCAGCAAGGTGACATTACGCTGAAAGCGCATGTTGCAAGCGTATATTTCAAGTGTTTCAGATGTTTCATAGGCCGTATGTTGCTAGTGTTTTATATCGATGATGCAAAAGTAGATCGAGATGTTGCACATGTTGCAATGGCTATACACATATGTTTCAAGTGTATATTCCAAATGTTTTATCTCTTTTAGACGTATGTTGCAAGTGTTTTCATCTGGATTTTGCAATGTTTGCAATGGCTACACACATGTTTTCAAATTTTTTCTGGTGCTTTGCATATGTTTCAGACATTTGTTGCAAGTGTTTTATCTGAATGTTGTAAAAGTAGATGGGATGTTGTACATGTTCAATGAGATTCACTTTCCGCAGCCGCCTGCTGTAGCTGGTGGGGCGCCGCCGAGCGGGCAAACGGTCCTCACCTGAGATCGAGCAATGCGGGAGACATCAGGGTGACGCGGGCCCCATGTGGGCACGCGTAACGAACTAGCGCGGGAAACATGGTGCAGGGAAACATGCTAGCACGTGCGGGCGTCCAGACGTGGCGTCCATCCGGACGTCCGGACGCTAGTATCTCCGTATTGAGAATGTCCAACTAGTATAAATTCCGATTCTGTATAACTTATTAAAACAAGTGAAATTGACATGTATCCATTTTATTTGTTTCATTTATTCTAAACAACCCAGGGATCGTAGTTGTAGCATAGCAAAAGAAAACAGGCTCACAGGCGTAACTGTTGATCGATATCATCAGCATCCAGCAGTAGTCCGTCACAAGAGCCAACGGCCTCTGCATTCCATACACACTATACAGCATTCTCGTTCGCTCTCATGAATGCGATTAGTTAGCTAGGATCAGGATCCGCACCCGACCGATACACTCGCCCGTGGCACGGGGGGCGTATCGATTGAGTGAGGGTCGTAATCCTATCTAACTAATCGCATAACCTCTAGGATTAAATTAGTCATTATTAGGTTGAAAAAGCTTATCCAAGACGGACGTTGAACAAGTATATTGAGAATGTTCGGTTAATATAAATCCGGGTATTGCTACAGTACTCTCTTTTTTTTTACTTATACTAGGAGGTAATATCCACTGCTACAGATATCATTTGTAGGGGCGGCTCAAAACTATTTGTATGTGCGGTTTGGCCAGCCACCCCTACCAAACCGTCTCTACAAATCATGTATTTGTAGGAACGGTTCCCAGACCGTCCCTACAAATCGATTTGTAGGGGCGGCTGGTAATGTGACAGAACCGCCCAATTTATACAAGATCAAGTACGGTTGTCCCCGCTAACACGTTGACACACCCATACTTTCACTCATATAAACCCGGTAGTCCGCCGAGTGTCCCGAAAGACCTCGGTAAATCAACATCACAACCAAGATCGCGTGATTAAGCAAATACACATCACATACATCGGGTTGCAGCAGAAATAATATTACAAAGGGGTTAACAAATAATAGTACAAGTTTGGGTTTCAAAACCGCTTAGTGAAAACAACATAGCTTTCAAATGATTACATTAATATAAGTTCCAAATATATTGCTAGCATAGTGACATCATCCGACAAAAGCATATAGATGAGAAGTAAGTATAGAATCACCGAGCCCACCGGTGGTTAGCCACCATCATCAACAGGTCGAGAACATCACCTGCAACAAGGTGGGATAAACCCTGAGTACTCGAATGTACTCAGCCAGACTTACCCGTCGTAAACCAGAAATAAAGTGACACCAAGGATTATGCAAGGCTTTCTTTAGTGGGCTAGCTGACTTATTTGCGAAAAGCATAAGCTATTATGAAGAAACCATTTTAAGTACTTTGCATCATCTTTATTATGGCCTATCCATCTAGGTAAGCACCTGTACTATAGCAATCACTTGATTAACCAATAACATCCAGTTACCAATTTAGATTTAGCATATCCCATATCATCCAGATAACCATCATTGTTCCATAATAATTACTACGATGAAGTAACTCGAGTCAAGTGCTCACTATCCAGGAGCGATGGCGATTCGAATCGATTCCTAACCAGCTGGTGATTTATTCCTTACACAAACCTCACTCACCCGCTAAAGTGAGATATTGATCACCGAGTCAACTTTCCAGGAATCTCGAGTTTGCCAGGAACCACATGTACCCGGGGGCCGACCGACTGCACTTTGGTCTTATCATCTCGCCCCCGTGTCCTACCACACCTGCTCCGGCACAGTGCGCTGCGGGCAATCTACTCGGCCCGAAAAAATCTCCCAGCTTCACGGTCGGAAGGTACTTTATCCGGCCAGCTAAATGTAAGGCATGCGTTCAACATGACTCGAGACCCAACAACGGTCGGTCCTTAATCGACACAGACAGAAACTAACAGCACCCCAGAACCCTGTCTGGTTGCCTCCAACTTTTTTCGTCCAGTCTCCAATTATCCATCACATGGTTAATTCCAGGATATCATTCTTTCCATAGCTAAATTCTTCCAGTAACCACCTATAATGTAGGTGACCGGATATCACCGATCGCTACCGGTCTAAGCAAGGCTAAGCAGTTATTCGATCCTGACCTAACAGGGTAAAAAGGTAATAAGGTAGGCAAGGATAGTAATAAATGCATCAACAGTTTCAATCAACTCCTATAACTTAATGCAACAATATATAACTCATATATAGAAAGAATTGCTTTTATAAATTAGGAGACTTATAATGCTCCGGGGCTTGCCTGGGATCCGACACAAGTAAGTTCAGTTAACTTGCACCATCCTGGTGACATCTCAGATCCTAGCACTCGCTTAGTCCTTCCATCTTCGGGACAGATTCATCAAACACCGTCTTTGGGTTTGGCTCCAACATCACGTCCTTCACGTGGTTCATCTAGCGTACCTAGATGAGATGCAATATGCAAGTGCATAAATATGAAGAATAGTACCATGAGACACATCACAAAATAGCAAGCAAGACAAGTATAGTTTATACTAACACACTTAAGTACTTTGCGATGCTTAACTTAAACATCACACAATCTATCATGCTAAGATGGCAAAGAAGACAACAACACCAAGCATGACACAAGTTTCCCAAGATCTCAAGTGCTCTAACTCAGTCATCATTCAAGGCATACGTCACACTTAATAATATACAAGCAAGCACTATAATTGGAATCTGCCAATTTCTGGACATGCAAACAGCAGCTACAAGATTTAGCTATAACTGGAGTTACACAAATCCAAATGACTTGCAAGAAGACATTATGGAAAGCTTATGAAATTTTATACAATTCATATTTAATCATCTTAGCATGATTCTCAAGTTAACTAAGTCAAATATATTCATTTACAGAAACTGGTCTACAATTGACAGAAAGCAGCCATTTCTGAAACCCAACTTTAAACAGCTATAACTCTTAAACTACTTGGCCAAATGACACCAATTTTTAATAGAAGCTAGATACATGAATTATCTACAACTTTTGTATAAACAAGTTTCACAACAAAGCACATTATCATGAAGAACTTTGCTAAGTTCCCAGATCTGTCCATAAACCACATCGGCAAGAAAATAATTATTAACTTATGTTGCAAATACATAATTAGGCAAAACCAACTTTACCAACATGTCACACATGACTAAAGAACACCAGAAAACCTAGTGTCCATGACCAAATAAATTCTTTTAATGCATTTCTTAATTTATTTTAGATAATAAGGTGACTTAATGAACATATACCAAAAGTGCACAATAACTTCTACAAAAATTACAGTGGCTCACATATCCTCTCAATAGTCTACTGTACAAATTTCACTCCATTTGGATATGTATAGCAACCTCTATGAAAAAGACAAGTTGCTAAAGCAAGAATTCATGTGAGAGCAAGATAAACCAATAACTCACTCATACTTCATCCAATACTCATGAAATTTTTTACCACACATCAACTATCACATGAGTAGCATGCCACAAAAATTTCACTTCATTTGGAGCCCTAGATCTACAGTTATGAAAAATAACAAATTCAACTAGCATTACAACCTTACTGCACAAATCTATTTTTACCGTAAAATAT
This sequence comes from Miscanthus floridulus, assembly GCF_019320115.1. Taxonomy (NCBI): domain Eukaryota; kingdom Viridiplantae; phylum Streptophyta; class Magnoliopsida; order Poales; family Poaceae; genus Miscanthus; species Miscanthus floridulus. The sequence continues at coordinate 10,992,071 of NC_089582.1, forward strand.
TTAAACTAAAACATGCCATATTATAGATCCACTGCATAGACAATTTCACAAGGATTCCAAAAAGTCCTCATTTACTATTTTACGAATTTTCTACGATTTACTATGAATTTCCAAAGTTCCTGCAAAATAATTACAAACCAGTCCTTATGGCACTATTCACCTGAGTCTATGACATTGCAGTTACACCCCTCCCTTTAGTCGAATTGCTGCGCGAGGTCCCTGGTCGGAAAAAACAGAGCAGAGGATGGCCGGAGCTTGCTGTTGCGGCCGAAGAAGGTACGTCGTCGGCGGGGGAGTGATGGAGAAGCACCAAGGGGTCCTTGCGCACCCGCGGGGCTGCTCGGCTTAGCCCAAGGTGGCCCACGGCGGCTTGGCCACGCGCGGGCGCCGGCTGCGGCGGCGGCGGCCGGAACTTCCACGGCCACGGTGGCGGTTTGTGACGGCGAGCACGAGCACGACGTGAAGGAGATGGCGGCGAAGCTGAGGGCGGTGCTCTTGGGGAGTGAGGAGACTGGGAGCGGCGAGAACAGCTGCGGCGGCCGGAGCTTCCACACCGGCCATGGTGGACATGCACGGCGTTCGCAAGCTCTAGGGCGAAGGAGGGCGAGCGAGGGCAGCGAGTGAGAGCAGGGAGGAGTGGGGAGCGTCTGGGATAGCTCGGCCTCCATTATGGAGCAGCAGGGGCGCGGCAGGGCGGCCGGGACACGCGGCGAGGAGGTGGGCGCGTGGTGCTTGCGCCTGGTCGCCACGGAGGCAAAACGTCGAGCACGTGGCGTGCAGCGAAGTGGACAAGGTGGGACGCCGTTTTGGGCTAGCTCGGGTCCGAATTAGACTTTGGGCCCAAAAGAAAAGTTGTCAATCTCGGCCTACTCTACATTTTTCATTAAGGCACTCTAGTCATTTGAGCAACATGACAGTGGGTAATTAATCTCCAAAGTGGCATTGTCAATGCATTGATGGCAATTAGCAAACTCCAAAATTGAGGGTCATAAAAAGGTCCAACGAGTGCCATCCTTTTGCATGGTCTTCTTTTCGATGTATGCTCCAACTTTTATTTTGGGGTCAAGTCAAGTTACTTAGCGAAATTTGGAGAACGCGAGACGTCAATGCCGATGTCGATGAATTTCAGACTTAGAATATTTCTAAGTGCTGAAATCAGCAGCAAATTTGATCTTGTGACCTCGATTTGACTTACTTCCAAGATGATCTAGCTCTTAGTCCAAAAACAAAGTTTGTTCTACATGATATGGACTACAACTTTCATTTAAGGTCCAACCTCAAAACTGGTATAGAGCCTGCTGTTCTACTTTGACCAAAGTAGGATCACGATGAAGCTTAAATTATCCTTTTTGATCCATTGGAGCATTTTCTTGGCATTTGCCCAACATGAACCTTTCATGACTTTTGTTGTAGAGTTCATCTAGAGTCATTTTGGCAAGGTTGCAAGGTTTGGTTGACATCTCATGTTCTTATTCACTTAATAGTGCAATTCAAACACTTAGTAAAATCATTCCAACAAGGATATAACTTATCATTTCATGTGACTTTTTGATTCCAAACTTCATGAAACTTTTTGAGTGTCCAATATAGATGGGTATTGATGTGAGACACATGAAGATATCCCAATCACACCACCCAAGCACATATCTTGAAAAGGGGTCTATAGGCGAGCAAAGGTGCAATATCCAAGTTTAGGTTGGGGCTCATTTCTATAGGTTGGACCTTGGCATCTTCATCATCACTTAATATGCCATGTTTGAGCTCAAACCCATTGCTTAACTGGTGGCAAACACCTGGGGTGTTACAGCCCTCCCCCCTTAAAAGAATCGCGTCCCGAGATTCAGGACGAAAGACTTTTGTGGAAGAGAGACATGCTACCAGTTTCCAATATCAGCCAGAGCTTTAGGCTACATAGCTTCAAGCATAAGAGAGGCTAATTTGGTCAAGACACTTTCTGATACTTGTCCTTTGTAGTAAGTTTTGTCTGAAGAATTTCCTTCGTTGGCCTTCATGAAGTATTGTTACTTTGGGAGGAATCCAAGATAGCAATGTCCTACGTACTTTGTCCTCAATGTACAAAGAGCGATACAAACGTAGACTAAATACTTGCAGCGTCTACTTCCCAAGTGGATATAGCACAGACCATATGGACTTTGCACTAGACCGCGGTCGGTTGACAGATATTCCTTGCAACGGTGCTATATTTGCTCCCAAGGTTTGAAAAGCAGTTCTCTATTAAAGTGGCTTGAGCACAACTTCTCGTAAAGGATGTGATCATAAACGGGTAAACGTCCTTTGAGGGTATGAGAAGCTAGTTAACCAATATCCAAACTAGTTGTAGCGGTGCAATCACTCAAATGTCAACTGATGGAAAGCTACATAATGTTCCATGTGCGCAGTGCTCTTTCTTTGATAATAATATTGTATGGTCTGAGTCTGATGAGTGAGTGGTAAACATAGTAGCTGACTCTGTCGGCTCAACGTTCTCGATGATCATTCCTTAGGGAGCCTTGGGATCCAAGTTGCAACAGTGATCTGGGTGGAATCTGATGCAACCTCTTGGGTAAAAACACATATAAGGTACCAAAAGCATGTCAGCATTGGAGAACCATTGACGTAGAAGGATGTTAGCGAGGCTTGGAGGACAACACAAGTTGCAAGTAATCACAAAACTAGAGACTAGTTCACTACCAAGCAGGTTGAGCACAATTTGCCTTCGTGGTGCAGTTGCACAGCAAGTTAGGTTGACTTGCATCGTAGCAAAACCAGCTTTCTTACTACATTTGTCGTCGAGGCTTCCATTCTAAGGCCAATCAATATCCCAAAAACCATAATCCAAAAATCTGCGGTTTGACATCTTTCCAATTGCTTTCGAATTGCAAGGGCACAATTTTGACTTCTAGAACACCTTGACTGCTCACGCATTGCTGATCTAACAGGGCAAAGGCAAGGCACATAGGGGTGCAATTAGTCTTCTCAAGGGTATGGAGGGTTGTCTAATCAGCAATACACCTACAAGTTGTAATTTTTGGGCTGGTCCTTGCCGGATCGAGCTCATCCTCGCCGGATCTGGTGGTGGCCACCACCACGTGCTTCATGCGGCCTCCAGCAGCGCGCCGGAGGAGAGAAGGTGAAGGGGACCGCGCCACCAAGTCCCGCCACTGCTGGAGCTCGATGGGAGGCCGCGCCACCGAGCCACGGCACCGAGCTCCGCCACCGTGCCTCCGCTGGGGGAGGGGATAGGGTCCCGCGCGCCGCCGGCGCAGCAGGAGGGGGACGGGCCCCCGCGCGACTGCCGGCGCTGGAGGAGGGCACCAAGCCCCGCGCGACCGCCGGGAGGCCGCACCCCAGAACCCCTCCACCCTAGGGTGCGCCGCCGAGTGCCGCCGCGCGGAGAAGAGGGGGGTGCGACGCCGTGCGCCTCCGTTGGAGAGGGAGGTCCCATCACCACGTGGGGGGTGAGGTAGGGCGGCGTGGGGGAGAGACGGAGGGGCTCGGAGGAGAGGGAGGGTGTGGCGCGGGACAACAAGCGAGGGAGAGAGGGAGAGGGAGGGGAAGGAAGAGTCGAGACGGAGAGAGAGAGAGAGGAGGGCAGATGATATTTTGGATTGGTGTACGTCGGGCATTTGTAGGGGCGGTTCAATCACCTGCCACCCCTACAAATACCAACACCAGGGGCGGCTGGTGAGTGAGCCGTCCCTACAGATCAGACCTATTTGTAGAGGCGGCTCGTATCACCAGCCGCCCCTGCTATTCCATTTGTAGGGGCGGCTGGTCTCTGGGTTCCCGAGCACGCCATTGTAGGGGCGGCTCCATCACTAGCCGCCTCTACAAAAAATTTGCTCCGTTGCTACAAACCGTTTTTCACGTAGTGATCTTAAATAAACTTGATCATTTCACCTATTTTACAAAATTAATAAATGAATGAATATATATTTCACTTATTGCCCCCTAGAAAGTAATAGATGATTCTAGCTATCCGATCTAATTAAATGAACGACTTGCAAGTATTTGAGAGTACCATAGCAAGGCCGCATAAATTCTGATTCTTGGTGACTTATTAAAACAAGTGAAATAGACATGTATCCATTTTATTTGTTGCATTTTATTTACTGTACGTAAACAACCCAATGGTTATAATTAATATAAATTCTGATTCTTTATTGACGACTTAAAATAAGTGAAATGGACATGTATCCATTTTGTTGCATTTATGTTGTAAGAAACTGCTAAATGTATGTGTACTAGAATAAAAGAAACACATGGTCACGGTTTGAGCGCAAATGGAGCTGGTTTGGTAGGAATCTAGATTGTAGGAGAAAAACGTTTCATATTTAGATTATTTGGAGAAACGTTTCTACGAGAAACAGAGTCACTAGCTAAAACTGTTTGGTTGTCTGCCTGGATTCAGATTCTAAAAAGAGAAGAGTATGGTGGAATTAATAGACTAAAATTCCCTTAGCATATGATGAATTTTTCTTAAGTTATTATTACAGCAAAGTACAATTATAATCACGAGAGTGAACGCTATCACTCCCTTCGTTCCAAATTATAACATATTTTGGCATTTCTAGTTTTTACAAAAACTTTCATAAAACTTGTTTAATTGTAGCTGCTCCTAAAGCTTTGTTTGGATCACTCAATAAACTCCCCGATAAGGGAAACCCAATTTCTACAAAACAAAACAAAGAAAACGCGTATTTGGAAAAACGACTTCCAAGTGTTTTTATAGGAACCAGTATTGGATAACCACGTTATGAACCGAGTAAACGCGTCACCCTGCTTTTGCGGCTCGATGAATCAAACACATCCTTAATAGACTCACCCTAACGAGTGCCTACAAAAACTATATTTTTTTCCTGAAAACTTGATTAAAACTTGTTTAAATAAAACAAGTTTATATTTTATTAGAGATCTAAACATGTGGTTTCTTCCTGTTCTAACGAGAAACGAAACTGATTCTAACATTTGTCAAAACCAAGATTCATCAAACCAATTAAACACCCACGCACCCGACTCTACCAAATACGTCGCACATCGCGGATCTTGTTGCCCTGCAAGTAAGGCCCCAAAGATAAGATGGGCTGCGTGTGAGACTAGGATGGGCTGGGCCTTTTATGCTGCGTGGTAGTGTGACGAATGGTCCGCCTCCCCGTCGCGCTGCTAGCTCTATTCGGATGGACCGGATAGCGGTGCAGCCCAAATAAATGATGATGATTATCACGGTCAATTACTATAAATAAATTAAAAAAACTCAATCCGCGGGTTAAGAAACAGCCCCAGGCACTGTGCTTAAGGAAAAAAAATCTTTCCATGCAGGTCGACAAAACCTGCTGAACTTCTGCCCCACCCACACATAGCGGCAACACAGCTCCCGTAAGACTGGGCTGACCTTAGACCTGTGCTTTAGCGTGGGCAGACGAGGGGATTTTTTTTTTCAACACGCGGATAAATTGTGCCTCCTCCGGCCAACAAATCCGCCCACGAGGGGGTTTGAACTTTAGCCGACATGGTGCAAAGCGCACAACCAGACCAACTGGTGTAGCGTTCCCTTGCACACTATAAATATATAAATAAATAAATTTGCCCCATTATAGCACAGCGATTCTACTGTTTGTGTTGGTTCAGGACCGTCACTGTGCTAACACGCGTCGTGTTACTATGGGTTACGACGAAACCTAATTATTACGTGAGTGATTTTATTTTAAAATTTGCTTTGGATTATGTTATTTTAACGTACGCACGGCGCATTACCACATGCGGGCCACACTACCACCATATGTATCTGAGTATGTCACAAAGCAGCAATACTAGTGCATATATATACAAACAATTAATTAATGTTACGTTGAGACATCAACTAGAATGTTTTGGGATCTCTCTAGATTTTTTAGGATATATTTTTTTCTATCCGTTTCAGCCATATCTAATTATTGGAACCTTGTAAAAATATCTTCACGAGTTATAAATGTTTTTTTATTCATCCTATCTCAATCTATCTCTAGGATTTTTTTAAAATTTTTAAAAGTTTAGAAACATTTTCTATTGTTTAAATAGCCGAAGCATATTAGAGGGGATGAATAAATGATGAAAATTTAGATACAATCTTTGTTTTTATCTAAATTAATGAAATATATTAGACTTAGCTTTGACCCTACTCTTATCAGGTATATATTAGATTCTTTTATCTAAATATATATAAATGAAATATCACTTAAAACCATTTTAAAATAGAAAAGGGAGGTAGGTTGAACGGTTGGAAGAGTTGATTTTTAATTTTTTAGAGTTGGACGAGGATGGATGGAGATGAGACAGCCGGGGTTGAGGCAAAATGAACTTGAATTTTTTAAATAATATTTTTTCCTGATTAATTGCAAATGTAGCATTTGATTAAATGAACTGTAAACTCCTATCGGCTTCTGGGTGAGTAGAGCAGAGGAGGGGATCCAGACCCGACGATCGAAGAAAGGATGTCGTGCCTGCAGGTGCCATGTAGGAAGCATGCAGGAAGGAGGTACCTGAAAACCAATGTGCACTACAACCTCCTCAGGACCTCAAGAAAGAATAGCTCCAGCATCTGATAAATGATGGACGTTGAGTCAGGAGGCAGTTAATTACGGCTATAGGGTGATTGAATGGCTGATTGAGCTTAGGATCAGAGAGTTGGAGAGAAGTTTAATGCCGTCGATGTTACAACACACATTCAAACTTAAAATTATTGTGAAGTATTATGATGTATACAATATTTCCACTTTAATTCGTCATACACAAGAGTTTACTTCAGTTTGATTTAATTTGTTTGGTGTGGAAAAGCACCAAATAAGTCCTTTTATAATTACATCGTTTCATACAAAATTTATATACAGTAGCAACGTGAGTGTCAATACCTTATCTTTGTTTAAATGAATAGATGCCTATCACATATATGATGTTGTAACAAAAAGAACCACGGCGAAGTTGAATTGAGCTTTTTTTTTTGTTAAAATACTGATTCGTGCATGCATATGCGATGGCTGATAAGTGATCCCTGTAGCAACGTACGGGCACTCATCTAGTTTACAACAAAAAACCTTACCTGCATAGCGCCGGGCGAGCAGGCGGTGCACGGGCAGGCGGCGGGGCGGGCGAGCAGCGGCGGCCGACGGCGCCGCGGTGAGAGAGAGAGAGGGAATGAAGAAGACGCTGTGGGTAGATATTTCGGGACCTATCGGCCAGCGTACAGCCGACGAGACCTATCGGCCATCGGATAGCCAATATAATCTTATCCGCCCCTGCGCAGCCGGCCTGATATTGCCCACTTTGCCGTACGAGCCAGCCCGCTCCGGATATGTTACTTTGAGACATCAACTAGAATGTTTTGGGATCTCTCTAGATTTTTTTAGGATATATTTTTTTGTATCTGTTTGAGCCGTATCTAATTATTGGAACCTTGTAAAAATATCTTCACGAGTTATAAATGTTTTTTATTCATCCTATCTCAATTTATCTCTAGGATTTTTTTAAAATATTTAAAAGTTTAGAAACATTTTCTATTGTTTAATAGCCGAAGCAAATTAGAGGGGATGAATAAATGATGAAAATTTAGATACAATCTTTGTTTTTTTATCAAAATTAATGAAATATATTAGACTTAGCTTTGACACTACTCTTATCAGGTATATATTAGATTCTTTTATCTAAATATATATAAATGACATATCACTTAAAACCATTTTAAAATAGAAAAGGGCGGTAGGTTGAAAAGTTGATTTTTAATTTTTTAGAGTTGGATGAGGATGGATGGAGACGAGACAGTTGGGGTTAAGGCAAAATGAACTTGAATTTTTTTAAATAATATTTTTTACTGATTAATTGCAAATGTAGCATTCGATTAAAAGAACGACAGGTCCTACTCGGCCGTCCACCAGCCGCCGAATCTTGGCGCGTACGGGGATACAGCCCTATCGGCCTGATCCCCGCTGGCCAATAGGTTCCCATGGCAAAGGCGAACAGCTACCTCCGATCCGGCGAGGTCGATTGGATCGAGCAGAGACAGCAGAGTAGGGGTTCGGAAGGATGTCGTGCCTGGTGCCACCGGCCAAGCTGGTATGGCGCGGCCTCCGCGCGTGCCTCGGCCTCCGCCGAACCACCGGTAAGCCGTCTTCATCTTACCTATATTATATATACCTACACCGCTATACCCATGCAAGCCAGTGGAACGGGTCAGGGATTCAGACGACGGCGAGGCGAGACGAGGCGGCTGACATGGCGTGGATGGATGGATGGATGTGCAGGACTGAGGCGGCTGCGGAAGGAGCTGCGAGTACAGCGACGTGCACGTCATGTGGGAGATGCTCAGCAAACCCAGCACCAGCAGCGGCCGCGGCGTCAGGGACGACACACGACGACCCACCACCGCCGGCAAGGGCGCGGCGGGCCTGGAAGGCCGCCACTGCCGCTGCTTGGAGACGGCTGGCGTCCTACTGCTGCGCGCTCTGATGTCGTCTGGTCCGAGCACCCACCGAGCAGAGCAACTCTGCTCCATGGATTCAGACTGACAGAGAGCGGTCCGGTTCTTGTCCGGCCGGCCCTTGTCAGTTGTCACTGCTCAGGTCCTGTCAGAGTTGTACATACAGGTGGTGGCGGAGGCTGCGGCTGATGATGATGATTTTGGTCCATGTCCATCCGCTGCTATTGCTTTGCTGTGGTGGTATTATTACTAGCATTTGCAAGGAAATTTTGTTAGTCGCGTCAGTTTTCCTTGCTGTGGTTCTATGTGCTTATGTTGTTCCTGTGTGCCGTTATCAACAGGTTAACAGTCTAGCGTAATACTTACTAGTAATAAAAGACGATGAATAGGAAACATTAACTCACTGACGGATACAGGCACAAGCTCGATTAACGAGTCTTCTCTTCTCCACCGTTGTTGCAATCCTTGGTACTCCCACACAATTTCGAATTTCGATTCACTTGTTGTGTGGACTGAAGGAGCTGATACTGACAGGGAGAGAGGCTGCCTGACAGTCTCAGAAGAAAAATCTGACATTATTCCCCACGTTCATGAACAACTCAAGCCATACTTTTCTAGTAAGCCGTTGACAAACATGGCTTGGGACATGGGAATGCGATATCTAAATTGTGAAATGTGATGATGGAGTGGGGCTGAACTAAGTCTGAAAAAAAAATCGGGCTCCGGCCTTCCAAGGTGCTGTACTCCTATTCTGAACATGCACGCAACATCTTCAGACTTTCTAGTACCAGCCCCCGCCGCCGGGTTGCCGACCCGGGAAAAAAAATCAACGCGGATGGATGATGTAGTACAGCGTATAGTTTCTTTTTTCTCTCTTTGGGTTTTGGTCTTGTATTCATGTGTTTTTTTTTTCTCAATCACGCAAAAGATTTACACGTTTTTATATTAAGAACGGAAGAATTGTTTACAACACGCCTTTTAGACGCTGTAGGGGGCAAGAATGAATTACAGATAAGCACCGACCCTCCCTCGATTACATTGAATACAAGATCAAACTGACTGCGTTGCGATTGCGATGGATGATCTATCTGATCGGATTGACCAAACTGACTGACGTGACCCAGCCGCTAACCTGCATCAACAATATAATTTTTTTCTCTGACGACCAACCAAAAGCTTGCACAAGCCAAACCAAATAAACAATTTGAGTCGCTCCAGCTGACATGTTTAATTTGTCGGCAGTTTTGTTTGCTCATGAGGTTGACGCGTTAGTTTTACTCTAGTTATGGGTGATTACCAAGTCAGCAGATTGAGGTGTTAGTTTAGTTCCTCCCCAAAAGTTTATACCATATCCCATCGAATGTTTGAATACGTACATGAAGTATTAAATGTAGACTAAAAAATAACTAATTGCACAGTTTGTGACAAATTTGCGAAACAAATCTTTTAAGCCTAATTAGTCCATGATTTGGCAATGTGGTCCTACAGTAACATATGTGCTAATGACAGATTAATTAGGCTTAATAAATTCATCTCGCGGTTTACTTCGTCTTGCGGTTTACAGACGGATTCTGTAATTATTTTTTTATTAGTATCCAAACACCCCATACGACACTCTCATGTCATACCCGACGTGACACTGTAAAACTTTAGGCCCTCGATTTAAAGGCCTGACTCCACGTGCTGCTGCAGTGCGGCGCGGAAAATGAAGTTGATCGATCTGCTGCCCAAAGACAACTGGACAAGCACAAAGCTCTTCCACAGGCTCTGATCAAATTGTTTCTTTTTTTCTAGAACACCCATGGACTGAACTGAAGCAAATGTGACCGACTGCTTATGTGTTTGTTTTGGCTCAGCCTAGTTGACATTGCAATGCGAGATCATTCATTTGCATTGCACAAGCTCATTAGCATGTTCACCACAAGCATTAGGAAAGGACATCAGTAGAAGCTTCGACAAGTAGAACAAAAGTAGTATAATGCTGTAGGCGGCGTAACTGTTGTTTATCAAGTGGGTCGATGTACATGTAGTCATCGTCGTCAGGAATTCAAGGTACTTAAGTGTCGCCACGGGCCGTAACTGTCGTAGGGTCACAGCAGTCAGTCACAGGAGCCATCGGCCAATCCATACATACACGTGGCTGGACGCATTGCCTTCTGATCTGGTATGAATAGTTTTATTTATAAACAAATGCAAATAGCCATTGTGTTGAAAAAACTTATCCAAGATGTTCGACAACCATATTGAGGAATATAATGTCCAAGTAGTATAAATTCTGATTCTTTATGACTTATTAAAACAAGTGAAATCGACATATACCCATTATATTTGTTTCATTCATTTTTAATTCTAAACATCTAAGTGGTTGTAGTTGTAGGTAGAGCAAAAGAAAACAGGCTCACACACAGTTTGAGAGTAAAATGCATTCCAATTTCATTCAAATATAAGATTCAAACTAATTAATCACTCACTAATCACTCACCGTGTCCGCCTGTACCGAATACGCCCTCACGGACGCTCGTGTTGCCCCCACCCGGCCCTCTGTGCTGCGCCGCCGAGCTCCGCGCCGACGGCGAGCACACCGGTGATCTCTGCGCGCCAACCAACTGCCCTCTGCGTGCACCGCGCGCTTGTGCTGCCCCCACACCCTTCCTCTGTGCGCCGTCGCCTAGCTCCGCGTTGTTGGCGAGCTCCGCGCCGGCGGCGAGCACACCGGTGACCTCCACGCGCAACGAGCCTCCATTTGCGAAGCAGTAAGGATATGTTTGCGCTGAAAGAGCATGTTGCAAACGTATAATTCGAGTGTTTCAGGTGTTTTTAGATGTATGTTGTAAGTGTTTTATATCGATGTTGTATATGTTGCAATGGTTGTACACGTATGTTGCAAAGGTCTGTTACCAATGTTTCATCTGTGTTTTTTGACGAATGTTGCAAGTGTGTTTATCTGGATGTTGCATATGTTTCACACATATGTTGCATGCGTTTTATCAGGATGTTGCTTATATTTGCAAAGGCTTTCAAGTATTTTTCAACTTTCAAGTGCATAATAAGTGATGATAATTTAGACATAGTCATTATTTTTATATCTTTAGGGCGTACATTTGCACTACCAATTTTAAACGTAGCTAGATTTGCCCCTAGTCGGCGGGTCTATCAAGTATTCACTATATGCTTTTATATAAAAAGGTAAAATGGTTTTTAAAACCATTTTATTTAAAATAGAGCGGGGAGAGAAGGTGAACAATTTTGAGAGTCGGAGGTGAGACAGTTGACGCAAAATGAAGGAAGTTTTACATCGTCGGACGGACCAAATAAATGGGCCGGCCCTTCTATGCTGTGTCGTAGTGTAACGAATGGGCCGTGTTCCGACCACAGTTAGCTCTATTGAGCTAGACTTTTGGATGGCGTAAGTACAACCGATTTTTTTTAAAAAAAACATGGAGCCCAAATAAATAAATAAAATAGATAAATAATAATGATTATTACTGGCGGTAGTAGTAGCACTACCAGAAACAGTCGCTTTGTCGTGTGCCACAGGCACTTGGCAAAGCTTAAAAAAACACTCGACAAACAGCACACGGCATCTACAGTGCCGACAAATGGCTATTTGTCCGCCGTCCGTTACAGCACTGCACAGTGATTCATGTGGCTGAAGAGTGGGAAGCCAGCCGCAGGTGTCCATGCATGGTGTCCACCCCCCGTGTGGCGTCCAGCTGGTCCTCTGAGCCAGTGAGAGCACCCCTCAACGGTGGTCGCGTGAGCTGCTGCTGCGCTAAGCTGCCGCGTCGCCACGTCGACGACCTGCCTGCCTACACCAGATCTTTTCGGTCTGGGCCAGTGGCCATCCACGTGCACGCCCAATGTCAGAAAGTTTGTAACGGCAAGTACAGAAACAGCAATAGCAGAATTTTGCACTCCGAAAGTTGCATCGCGTCGAGCAATATATACTCCTACATGAAGATGCACGTTGGTCGCGTGCGCTGCTGCCGCGTCGCCACGTCCACCTGCATCTGCACTGCATGCCCGAGATCTTTTCTCCCCGGAAACGGGAAAACGGCCTGGGCCAGTGGCCCCCACATCCCCATTCCTAATCCTATATATTATTATATATATATAGCAAAGAGGAGTGGTGGTCGTCGTCGTCCCAGTGCTGGCACTACTGCAATCTGTCCAAGCGAGGCGAAGGCGAGCAGCCAGCTCCGGTGAGGTCCTGAGTCCAGCAGAGAGACAGCGGAACAGAGGAGGGGATCCACATCCGACCAAGGATGTCGTGCCTGAAGCTGCAGGTGCCGGCCATGCGGGTGTGGCGCGCGCGCCTCGGCCTCCGCCGGCCATGTCGTGCAGGGGCGGCAGGGCTGGGGCGGCTGCGGAAGGAGGTGCGCACGTGCGAATACGGCGACGTGCACGTCATGTGGGAGATGCTCAGCAACCCCAGCAGCGGCGGCAAAGGCGCGGCGGAGGCGGTGGCGGCGACGCGGCAGGCCAGGACGACGAGGAGGAAGCCCGCCGTCGTCGTTGCCGCTTGGAGCCGGCTGGCGTTCTACTGCTGCGGGCTCTGATGTCGTCTGTCTGGTGTGGTCCGAGCAGAGCTGCACAGCCGAGCCCCGAGCGGAGGCGGAGTTGCCCTGTGCATCTGCTCCGTGGATTCACTTCAATTTCAGACAGGAGCGGTCCGGCCGGCCGGTTCTTGTCCGGCATTCTTCCTTGCTACTATTGCTGTTGTCGGGTCCTTTCAGAGTTTGTACATGCAGGCGGCGGCGGCTGCTGCTGCTGATGATGATGATTTTGGTCCATGTTCAGTGGTGCTATTGCATCCTGCAGTGATTTTGGTCAATACTCCTTTTAGGACAGAAGGAGAGTATATTACAACTCATTGGGGTCGTAATATAATTCCTGATTCTTGATGACTTAAAATACGTGAAATGTGAAATAGACATGTATCCATTTTATTGCATTTATTTATTTATTTATTATCATAAATGGCTCAATGGTTTTGTTTTGGCTGGACCCATTGCCTTCTAATCTGCAGGGGTTTAACTTGGGATGAAAAATTTTATTTATAAACAAATGCAAATAGTCATTACGTTGAAAAAACATTATACAAGATTTTTTATGGTACGTTCAAAAAAAAGTTTTTCTATGGAACCAGAGGGGTTTGCACCCCTACACGAAATTTATTATAACAACAAACGAGCAATTACAAAGGAAACTTATTAGGACTTATCCAAGATGTTCAACAACCATATTGAGAAAAGAAATGCTCCCGGGCCATCCAGAGAAGGACGGATGGACTGAACTGCCCCACCCCGCCAGCGCTGCGCGCTGCCCACCACACGCTCCCCGCCCGGAGACACCACCTGTCACGGCTACGCTCCGTTCGTCCGCGGGATGCTCGCGCTAGACCATCGCGCCACCGCAAACCCCACCTGGAGTTGCGCCTCCTGCCGTGGCTGCGCTCCATCCACCGGCGAGATGCCCGCGCTTGACCTTCACGCTACCGCGAGCTCCATGTGCCGCGGTCGACTTCCACGCTACCGCGAGCTCCATGCGCCGCCGACCTCCGCGCCGCCGCCAGCTCTATGCGCTGCCGCCGACCTCCGCGCCACCGCCAGCTCTATGCGCCGCCGCTGGCCTCCGCGTTTGCCGCCGACCTCCACGCCGACGTCGAGCTTCGCAACGACGAGCCTCCGTTCATCAAGCCAGCAAGGTGACATTGCGCTGAAAGCGCATGTTGCAAACGCATATTTCAAGTGTTTTAGATGTTTCAGAGGTATATTGCTAGTGTTTTATATCGATGATGTAAAAGTAGATCGAGATGTTGCACATGTTGCAATGGCTATATACATATGTTTCAAGTGTATATTCCAAATGTTGCATATGTTTCAAACGTATGTTGCAATTGTTTCATTTGGAAGTTGCAGAAGTAGATCTAGATATTGCATATATATAGTGTTTCAATTGTTTTCATACGTATGTTGCAAGTGTTTTCATCTAGATTTTGTAATGTTTGCAATGGCTACACACATGTTGTTGATGTTTGAAGTCACCAACTAGTAAATTTCTAAATTGCGTGTCCAGCTCGGATGGTGTGCTCGAAGACACAAGGGTTTATACTGGTTCAGGCTGAATGTCCCTACGTCCAGTTCGATGTTGCTCGTGTTACCGGCACTGAAAGTTTGTAGTAGAGGTTACAAACGGGCGAGAGAGGGAGAAGTTCCCAAGTCTCTAGTGTGTGTGTGTGTGTGTTATTAAGGCATGTTAGGGTGTGTAGAGATGTGTTCAGATGTCTTAGGCGTCTAAGGCGTATAGAGCCGTGTTCAGACGTGCCCTTCATGGGGCGTCCTGCTTCCCCTTTTATAAACGAAGGGGAAGAGCAGGTTATAGAGAGAAAGAGGGAGAAAAGTCAAGGGGAAGAAGGCCTCCAGGCCCGCCAGATCCTTTTTCTCCTTTATGCGGGTCCCGCCGACGCTGTAGATGGTGATAGGGATGGCTCCACGCCGGGCTCCTATTCACCACCGGTGCCACGCCCTGGCGTTATCAGCTGGTCGTGGCGTCCCATCCCATCCTGATGGACGATGCGGCGAACCGACGTACCGGTCAGCGGCCGTACGGGGAGTAGGCAGCACAGTGACCATGCATCCGTCACTATTGGCGATGTGAATCCCTAAAAGTGACATGTCGTGGCCATGGGTCACGTTGAGACGTGCCTGCTCCCTACCTGGTGCTAGAAGTTTGACCTTGGGTTGTACCTTCTGACCCATATTGTTTGGCGACGGTACGGGCTTCGGTTGGGCGAGACGGGAGCCACGCCTGAGGGGTCGGGCAAGGCAGAGCCCCCAACCCAGAGGTCGGGCAAGGTGGAGCCTGCCCCCCCCAGTGGTCGGGCAAGGCGGAGCCCGTACCCCAGTGGTAGTGTGAGGCGGGGCCTGTACCACAGCGGTCCGGCGAGGCAGAGCACGCACTCCGATGGTCGGGTGAGGCGGAACCCGCGCCCCAAGGCTCGACCGAGGTGGGACCCACCCCTTAGCGGTCGGGCGAGGCAGAACCTACGCACTTAGGGGCCGGTTGGAGCTATTGTCACGCACTTGATTGCTCGGGTGAATCAGTGCTGATGACCGTTAGTTCCTCTCCTTCGGGTACCCTAGTATTGGTACCCGACAGTAGCCCCCGAGCCTGTGGAGGAGTTGGATACTCCTTTGTAGGCTTTCTCATGTGGATGGACTCCAGCAGGTGCCCTTGCTTGTTGCAACACGCGCGGTTTCCCCTAGTGATTGACTTAAGGTTCGTATGCGACCGCACGTAGGGTCTCCTTGCGAGGCTGAGCCCCCGAGCCCCCGCGCGTAGTGGGAGTCCGATCGAGGGGTCAGCTCATCTTGTTATCGTCATCCCTCAAGCGTTTTTCAATAAAATGGAGGGGCTGAGCCATGCCATGTTTTTCCTCGATGGACGAAATATGGTGCTCGGTGAGCTGTTAACGGGCTAGCCCGAGTGGGGCCCTAGCTTCCCGTTCATGGGGGTCTGACTTGGGTCAACTGGTGACCAACTCCAGATTCTCAGTGGCCAATCCATATACTTCTCTGGTCTGTTCGACCGGTCCCAAGGGCTCTCTGCCTTTCTTCGAGGAAAAACCATGGATTGTACACCGACCGAGACTGGTACGTGGGTCAGGATGCTCGTGCGCCCAGGTACAGCCGCTAGCGGGCCCATCCTTTTCCACCACTCACTCTAAAGGTGCCCTGGAGCGGTTGTCGAACCTGTTAGTGGGCCAACCTTCGAACTCTTGGGCCTACATGGGCCGTAGGATCATTTTCAGCTCTGTATCCCACTTACATGCGACGGGTCGCGGACTATTTGGGAAGGCAAAAAATCCAGCACGTTTTCTAAGGGGACCGCCAGAGGTCGTGTGCATACGCCCTGCGATGAGACGTGGTGACAGGATGAGGTGGGCGCGGGGATCTAGGCAGATGGTTGGTTCCTCTTCTCCGTCGCCCCCTATAAAACCAAAGGTTAGCCCTCCACAATTCATACGCATGCCTACATCCTTACCCTCGTAGCTTCGCCGCCGTCGCCAGTGCTAGGGTTTCCTGCTTTCGCATCCTTGCCGCCGTCGAGCTCACGTCGGTCCGGCCCCACCTTCAATGGATCCATGGTGCCGCTTCGACATCACCTTCTAGTGCATGGAGGGCCTCGTCCGTCGCGGTCTTCTCCGTGCACAGACCACGACCAAAGAGTGGGTGCTGCCAGCAACGAGGATTCGTAGTCACCGCCGGACGGCTACATCGTGTCGTTCGCGCACTTCCATAAGCGCGGTCTTGTGACCCCCCGCCCATCGATTCCTCCAGGGGCTTGTGTCCTACTACAACATTGAGCTGCAGCTCCTCAATCCCAATGGGATCCAGCACATGGCGACTTTCAGTCGTGTTGTGTGAAGGATTCTTGGGGATCAGTCCCTACTTCGATCTGTGGAGGCACTTCTTCTGCCATCAACCTCCAGAAGAAGAGGGAGAAGGGCCGGTCGGAGCTGCACATGTCGATGGGGTGTGCCAGCATCCAACTCTAGAACAATTGGGCCAGAGAGTACCCATCCATGCGGCTGTTAACATTGAGCAGGGGTGGCACTCGCAGTGGTTCTACTTGAAGAACGACTGCCCGCCCCTTTGCCTGGAGTTCTCTCGGGCGCCTGATTGAAGAGACCTCGGATCCATGGAGGAAGTGGGGCATTCCTGAGAAGGATAAGAAAAAGATTCAGGATCACATCACCGCCATCAGGATCCTAAGGGAGCAGTGGCCTGAAGGGGTTTGGTATCATTGGGGCATGCCACGAGAGGAGGGTGGTGCTGTTGATGGCGCGCGCACTCCCGCTACACCTTATGGTGCCGAGTGCATCAGTCAAGGGAACGACGCTCGCCGAGGAGGCTCTCCCCAACTCTGAGAGTGTGCAACGCATTAAGGAGGCGATGGAGTCCTCATGGGGCGACAAAGGCGCCATCCTTGACTTCATCTACCTAGTGCAGGGGCATCCTCTGATGCGGTCGGAACTATGCTTCATGTAGTTCATAAGTCTCCCTCTCTCCTGCCTCTTCTCTTCCGATTGATTTCCTGACCCTGTTAATCTGATTTTGAGAGAGGACAGGGGCCTAGCCGAGTGATCTCATCCTCAGAGACTATCCAAGCGCCGTTGCCGAGGGATCTGACCATGAGGGTGATGAACTACAGTCGAGAACGAGCGGTGAAGGAAGGCAAAGGAGGATAGGATGAGGGAGCAGCAAAGGAGGCTGCGGGCATGAGAGCAAGGAGAGGACACCGATGACGATGATGACAATGAGGACTAGGAGGAAGGGGAAACGGTAGCTGACGACATCAAGTGGGACAACCTAGAAAACGAGGACGTGATGATAGGTACCGATCCGTCTCACAGGCGCGGGGCCCTTCCCATTCCAAGAGAGGGCGGGCTTGTCTCAGGAGCCAACGTGCCGGGTCGCTCCACCAACACACCCTAAGAGCCAGTAGAGGCAGGGCATACTACCGACGCACCCCAGGAGCCATCGGAGGTGAGGCGCTCTGACCCATCCGGGCCCTTGGAGCAAAGGGTGGGCTCGAAGCGCCCGCATACCGATGGACACGGAGCAGGGGTTGGGCGATTCATCCCCCAAGCATGCCTGCTGCCCGGTGGCGTTGAGGTGAGCTACTGATTCCTTTGTTCTTCTATTTTTAATCAGATCTCACCGTGGCTTATGCTCTTTGCCCCTTTGTTGTGTCGACAGGCATCGGAATCCTCTGGTGCTAGCGCTAAAGAAGAGTGTCGCCCTTCGAGTCACGCCGCAACAGTCAGCTGGCGTCACACTCGGATCGGGCAGGAGCAGCGCTAGGGTGGCCATGTCATCAGCTGGACAGGCACCGCCCACGACAATGTTGGTGCCCTCGGGGGGACCAGTGGATGTGGGCGCTCACATGGTGCCCACAGTGAGCATGGAGTTGCTGGTCACGGTCGTAGCTCTAACGGCGATGACGAAGCGGACGAAGCTACCAGCCGCGCATGTGGGGCTATCCACGGTGGAGTGGATGAGATAGGAGGTGGAGGTGGATGCATCCATGATGGGCTCGGCGGGGGGTGGCGTAGCCAGGTGCGACCCTACTGATGTGGATGGAGGTGTCCATGATAGGTGGGTCTCGGCCAGACACAGGCATGATGCCGCAACTCGTGCCATTGGCGGCGTGGGAGATGGTGCCTGAGGTGGGTCAGATGGAGGGGGACATAGTCGAGGCATCCCCGGAAGTCATGGTGGTGGAGCAGGGGTCTGCGTTCGCACCACTGGCCCCTTTCGCCACTAGGGAGGCCGTCCCAGCGGAGGCATCATGGCTAGAGGGATCGACGACACCCGGGGTTGGTGGGGAGTCATCCTGGGACTTGGCCCTGGAGGGCGGTGACCTGAAAATGTGGGGAGAGCCCCCACTTTGCCGAATGGATTGGCGAGACCCAGCGTTGATGCTCTTCACCCTCGACGACGCTGCCGAGGACATGAAGCGGGAGAGCATTGACATAGGGGTCTCATCCATGCTCGAGGCCCTAGGCAATGTAATGGGCATGCTATGCGACGCCATCATCCTGGCTAGCCAGGCACTACGTGATCTTGCTTCTCGTCTTTTTTCTGCTTGGTTTTCTGTGTTTCTGACTCACGTCTCCCCGCAGTCTCCTATGTCTCGTAGTCGAGAGAAGTCCAAGTTCCTACATCAGTAGAAGGATGCATGGGATCGGCTTGTCGAGGAAGCACAGCTGCGTGGGGAGGTGGCCACATAGCTTGCCACCGCCCAACGGAGGGTGGCTAAACTGACCCCCTCGCCAAGGAGGATGCCAGCCTTTGGGTCCGGGAGGTCGAGGCTCGTCGTCACGCTGATGACGCCAAGAAGGTGTTTGTGAACCTGTCAGTGAGGTCACGCAGGGACAGCGAAGAGGTCGCATAGGTCAGGAAGGAGTGGGATTAGCTGCTCCAGGGGAATGCCGAAGCCTGTCAGCGGATCCTCGACCTCTTGGGCAAGGTTGAGAAAGAGAGACCTGAAGCTAGGGGTTGAGGAGAAGCTCGTGGCCCCAGAGACAAGGGCGAGCCAGGATGCCGCGGCGGTCGATCGGCTGCGCAAGGAGCAAGATGGGTTGTCCCAGACTATGGAGAGGCTTCGCTCTGAGCGTGACATGGCCCGCAATGAGTACAGCTAGGCTTGCCAAGAGCGCGATGCCACACAGCAATGAGTTGGCTCCCTCCAAGCTGAGCTTGAAAGGGAGACGACCCAAAAGCTGGAGACCGAGAGCATCTCTGCCGGGCTCACTATGGATCTGGCTTAGGGCCAGGCTGAGCTTGCCAAGGTGAAGAGAAATCAGCAGGCGGAGAGTGAAGACCTTGGTATCTTGAGCGCTGCCCTTAGAGTGGTCTATGATGACCTTAAAGCGGTGTAGTCGGAACGGACCAGCTCGCTCGCGGCTTATGCCATCGAGATCATGGCTCGAGCGCGCTAGCTCAAAAGGAATGCCCTTCGCACTGGCATCAATTGGTCATTTGCGATTGCTCATTCCCATTATGGGGACAGCATTGACCTGCAGGCAATGAGCCTCGGCTACACGCCTAGTTATGAAGACCACGAGTTGGAGGAGATAGAGACGGCGGTGGCTCCCCTTTTGTAGGACCTAGTGGACAAGATCGAAGACATAGTACTCCCCTAGAGGGGTTAGTTAGTTAGATGGATTTGGGCCATAGAGCCATTAACTTGTAATGAACAAGTATTTTTTCATTGTTTTAAATCGTTCGTCCTTAATGGTAGAAATGACTGTGATGCTAACTTGTGATGAACAAGTTTTTATTTTGAATGTAAAGCGAGTTGATGCGCCCCGATCCCGTCTAATGTTGAGTCTGCTCGGCTCAGGCCACGGGTGGAAAAACTTTGATCACGCCGAGGAGCAAAAGCGCCGTAGCCGTCAGGCATAGGTCTTTTAGCAGTCCGCGAAGGGCGTGCCTGAGTAAGAGTATTCCCCTATCAGCCCTTGAGTGAGGACCGACCCCTAGCCATTGCTGGGGTTGAGTGTCACTGAGAACCGTGGAAGCGATTACAAAACTAATAAGGGAAAGTGCTTTTTATTTTAGAAACATGATTTTACATAAGTATGTTAATGACTTGGAAAAAGAGCTAAGGGTAAAAGCGACGTAGCTGCTCAATGTTCCATGCGTTGGTCAAGAATCACCGTCGACCATTTGGAGCTTGTAGGTGCCTAGCCGGAGTACTTGCGCGACGACGTACGGCCCTTCCCATGGCGGAGATAGCTTGCGGCGGTCCTTGTTGCTCTGGACGAGACGGAGCACTAGATCCCCTACATTAAAGACCCGACCCCATACCAAGTGGCTGTGATACCGATGCACCACCTGCTGGTACTTGGCTGAGCGGAGGAGGGTAACATCACATGCTTCTTCGAGCTAGTCCATGGCATCTTGGAGGAACTCCCTGGCCTCCAGCTCCTTGTACATCATGACCCTTGGCGCCCTGTAGTCGAGATCGGTCGGAAGGATAGCCTCGGCGCCGTATACCATGAAGAAAGGTGTGTAGATGGCTGCCTAGCTAGGGGTTGTCCTTAGGCTCCACAGCGCCATAGGGAGCTCTGTGACCCATCGCCCACCAAACTTGTTGAGTTTGTTAAAAATTTTAGGCTTGATCCCTTGCAGAACCATGCCATTCATGCACTCGACTTGCCTGTTCATATGGGGGTGTGCCATGGTGGCCCAGTCAACACGAATGTGGTACTCATCGTAGAACCTGAGGAATTTTTTCCCAGTGAACTATGTGCCGTTGTCGGTGATGATCAAGCTCGGCACTCCAAACCAATAGATGATGTCGCGGAAGAAGAGCACGGCTTGCTCGGATCTGATCTCGGTGATCGGCCGTGCCTCTATCCATTTGGAGAACTTGTCGATGGTGACAAGCAGATGCGTGTAGCCCCCGAGTACCTTTGTGAGGGGCCCAACTAGATCAAGCCCCTAGACCACGAATGTCCACGTGATGGGGATCGTCTGGAGCGCTTGGGCTAGCAAATGTGTTTGCCAAGCGTAGTACTGGCACCCTTCGCAGGCGCATATGATTTTCTTGGTGTCGGACACGGTGGTCGGCCAGTAGAAGCCTTGCCGAAATGCGTTTCCAATGAGAGTCCTCAGCGTGGCGTGGTGTCCATAGGTCCTGCCGTGGATATCCTCTAGCCGTTGCCTCCCTTGCTCAGTAGGGATGCAGCGCTGCAAGACCTTAGTGTGGCTCTTTTTGTAGAGCTCTCCCTTGACGACGACGAACGACTTAGCGCAGCGTGCGAGCCATCAGGCCTCCGTATTATTTGTCGGGAGCACCTTATGGATGAGGCAATCGAGGCAAGGGATCCTCCAGTCAAGCAAGGGGTCGGACCCTGCCACTAGATCTTCGTGGCTTTCCCTCGTTGGGTCTTCGTCTACCTCCATGACCTCAGGGTCAGATGGAGCTGATAGGGGGTCAGCCCTTGAGCCTAGAATGGGGAGCGCATCGCTGGCCCTAGCTCCTGAGCCCGAACTAAAGGGGTTAGAAGGAGCCAACGGTTGGCCAGCCCCATGCCCTGGGTGGAGGGGTCGGGTGAAACTGATAGCCTGTTGTTGGCCTGCTCCGACTCTTCGTAGCGAACTGAGGGCTTGTGCTGGTCACTGGCAAAGACACCAACCAAGACTGGCTCTTGGCCAGACATCATCTTCGCTAGCTCATCGGCTGCCTTGTTGAGCCATCGAGGGATTTCATTGAGCTCAAGGCCGTCGAACTTGTCCTCCAGCTTGCGGACTTCTTGGGAATATGCAGCCATCTTTGGGTCATGGCAGCTTGACTCCTTCATGACCTGGTGGATGACCAGCTGGGAGTCGCCTCGGATAGTCAAGCCATCAGATGCCCAACTCTATGGCAATGCATAGGCCATTGACGAGGGCCTCATATTCAACCATATTGTTTGAGGCGGGGAAGTGTAGGCAGGACCATTATTTCAATCGTACCCCGAGAGGCGAGACGAAAACTAGGCCCATGCCTAGTGCCCTTCTTCATCAGTGATCCATCAAAGTACATTGTCCAGTACTCCTGGTCGACGGTCGCTTGGGGGCATTTTGACCTCGGTCCATTCCGCCACTGAAGTTAGCTAATGCCTGGGACTTGATGGCCATCCATGGGACATATGAAATGCCCTAACCCATCAACTCACGCACCCATTTTGCGATCCTCCCCATGGCATCTTGGTTTTGAACAACCTCGCCGAGGGGGAAGGATGTCATGACCATTAATGGGTGTGACTCGAAGTAGTGATGCAACTTCCTCTTAGTGATCAGGACAGCGTAGAGTAGCTTTTGGATCTGGGGGTAGCGTGTCTTGGAGTCAAACAAGACCTTGCTGATGAAGTACACAGGATGTTGTACTTTGAGGGCGTGCCCCTCTTGCTCTCACTCTACCACCAGGGCGGCACTGACCACCTACATAGTAGCCATGATGTAGAGCAAGAGCGGTTCCTCAACGGTTGGGGGAACTAGGATCAGGGTCTTCATCAGGAGCTCCTTAAGCTTATCAAGTGCCTCCTGGGCCTCGGGCATCCACTCAAAGTGGTCGGCTTTCTTCATAAGCCAATAAAGGGGGAGGCCTCATTCGTCGAGACGTGAGATGAAGCGGTTGAGTGCGGTGAGGCACCTTGTGATCCAATGTACCCCCTTTATGTTCTATATCGGGCCCATTCTCGCGATGGCCGAGATTTTTTCTGGGTTGGCTTTAATGCCACGCTTGAAAACGATGAACCCAAGCAGCATACCCCTCAAAACCTCGAAGATGCATTTTTTGGGGTTGAGTTTGATGCCATTCGCTCGGAGCTTTGTGAAGTTTAGCTCAAGGTCGGTTATGATCTCATTGGTGCGCTTGGTTTTGACTACGATATCATCCACGTAAGCCTCAATGGTTTGCCCGATGAGGTTACCGAAACACTTGAGCATGTAATGTTGATACGTAGCCCTCGCATTTTTAGACCAAACATCATTATGACATAGCAGTATGATCCAAAGGGGGTGATGAAAGAAGTCGTGAGCTAGTCAGACCCCTTCATCGCGATCTGATGGTACCTAGAGTACACATCAAGGAAGTAGATGGTTTCGCACCCTAAGATCGAGTCGACTACTTGATCTATGCGTGGCAAAGGAAATGGATCCTTTGGGCATGCCTTGTTGAGACCCATGTAGTCAACCCACATTCTCTATTTCCCACTCTTTTTCCTTACAACAATGGAATTGGCTAACCACTCAGGATGATACACTTCCTTGATGAATCCGGCTGCCAAAAGCTTCGCAATATCCTCGCCAATGGCCCTGTGCTTCTCCTTGTTGAAGCGGCGCAGGCGTTGCTTCACTGGCTTGGATCCTGGCCTGATCTTCAAGGCATGCTCGGTGACTTCTCTCGGAATGCCTGGTATGTCTGAGGGTTTCCATGCGAAGATATCTCTGTTGGCATGGATGAAGTTGATGAGCGCGCTTATCTATTTTGAGGAAAGCATGGTGCCGATGTGGAGCACCTTGCCGTCGAGGCTGCTAGGATCCACGGGGATCTCCTTGATGCCTTCAATAGGCTCAAAGGACCTAGCCGACCGCTTGGAGTCCAGAGGCTCCTCGACGGTCCTCTCCTGGATGGCTGGGAGCTCGGTGGAGGCAACAATTGCCGTGGCGTGCTCATAGCACTCCACCTCACACTCGTAAGCATGCTAGAAGGAAGTGCTGATGGTGATGACCCCTCGTGGGCCTGGCATCTTTAGCTTCAGGTAGGTGTAGTTAGGGATGGCCATGAACTTCACATAACTTGGGCATCCGAGGATGGCGTGGTAGGTCCAGTGGAACCCGACCACCTTAAGGTGATGGGTAGATTGATCTTCCCTAGTGGTGTGGCCTGCTTTCCTAGCATAATGTCGTGGAAAGGTGCCCCAATCGGCTGAATACACGACCGATTGACGCCCATGGCGTCTAGCTTTTCGGCATACATGATGTTGAGGATGCTGCCTCCGTCCATCAGCACCTTGGTGAGCCACTTCGTGCTGATGATTGGGTCTACAACGAGTGGATATCTCCCCAACTAAGGGACACTATCAGGGTGGTCGGACCGATCAAAGGTGATGGCGGACTCCGACCACCGAAGGAAGGCGGGTGTGGCAGGCTCAGTCGCGTAGACCTCGCGGCGTGCTAGCTTCTGCCAACGCTTGGAGTCATAAGTCGTTGACCCCTCGAAGATCATGAGGCAACCATCAGGGGTAGGGAAGCCATCATCCTTCCCATCAGCGTCATCCACCGCTAGCTTGGGGCCTCTTCTCAGCTCCCCTTTGTTGGCGCCACCGAACAAGAAACACTTCATGAGAGCGCAGTCCTTGTACAGATGCCTGATGGAGAAGGCGTGGTTCAGGCATGGCCCTTCGAGCAGCTTCTCAAAATGGTCGGGAGTGCCCTCGGTGGGCTTTTGACCCCCCTTGCGGTCAGTGGTGGCCACGAGCGAACTCTCGCGTCACTGCTTGCTCTTCTTTTTGTTGGGACGGTTGGAGGCACCCTCGCCGTCGTCCTTGTCCCACTTGGCCTTGCCCTCGAAGCAGTCAAAAATGGTTCTGACCGCCTCCTCGCCCTAGGCATGGCTAGTGGCGATGTCAAGGAGCCCCTTGGTGGTCCTTGGGCCTTTGTGGCCCAACTTGTGGACTAGGGACTTGCGGGTGGTTCCTGACAAGAAGGCTCCGATGATGTCGGTGTCAGCGATGTCTAGCAGTTTGTTGCACTATGGGAGAAGCACCGGATGTACTCTCGAAGAGTTTCTTCCAACTTCTTGCTGGTAGTTCTTGAGGTCCCATGGGTTGCCGAAGCACGTGTAGGTGCCTTGAAGTTGCCCACGAAGATCTCCCTCAAGTCCAACCAACTGTGACCACGATTGGGGCGAAAGGTCCTCTAGCCATGTTCGTGCCGAGTCGGCGAGGAACAGGGGGAGATTGCGGATAATGAATCTATCACTATCCACACCACCGGCCTGGTAGGCAAGCCGATAGTCCTTGAGTCACAGCCCGGGGTTTGTTTCTCCAGAGTACTTCAGGACATTGGAAGATGGATGATATCGTGGCAGAAAGGGTGCATTGAGGATGTGTCGGCTGAAGGACTGAGGCCTCGGTAGGCCGGGGCTTGGGCTCCAGTCCTCGGACACTATTGTAGCACCCGCCCTAGCAAGGGGTGATAGCCACGATTGGCATCTTCCCTCTCACCATCCCGTTCATGCCTATGGGCGTTCAGGGTGTTGCGGACGTCACGATCACGGCCGAGGCATTCACGCACCGGGACCGCAACTCGCTTCCCATCATCACGCGGTGCCTAGTGGATGGAGATGTCCTTGTCACGCTGCCCTGAGGGCGCATGGCGGCTGGCATCGAGCTCGCGTCATCGAGACAACGAGCTCTCTACTTGCTGCACCACAGCATGCTCGAG
The DNA here is from genome assembly GCF_019320115.1 of Miscanthus floridulus. Lineage (NCBI taxonomy): Eukaryota > Viridiplantae > Streptophyta > Magnoliopsida > Poales > Poaceae > Miscanthus > Miscanthus floridulus. The sequence continues at coordinate 11,018,030 of NC_089582.1, forward strand.
TAACGTGCGGTTCTCTCGGCGAGTCCGACGGTCCTAGGCATTGCGAGCTCAGGGAGCCCTTGGAGCAAGGCTACCATGGCTGCTATGTTCTGGCTTACCCGAGTAGAACATGGAAGGCCCCTATCGTCCTCGACGATCCTCTGGTTCACCTCATAGGCCCTGGTGCGTGCGCGCCCGCCATCTCCCCGGTGTGCGATCTCCTACTCAAGCTCTGCATGTTCTTGCTCGAGTTTGAGCCCGCCTCCTTGAGCTCCTAGCTTCGTGCTCGCAAGTGCTCCCCCACATGTGCGAAAAATCCCCCGCGCCTTCGTCGTCATCGTCATCGCACGGCGAGTTAGCCCCTCCCTCATGGACGCTCTTGACGCGCCCCTCAGGGGTCTCTGCCATCAAGCATTCCCACGAGAGGTGATGGCTTCCCCTACTAGAATCACAATCAGAGAGAGACTCTGAGTCCACCGTGAGGAGGTCATGGAATGATTCCACGACATAGTCCACCATACCCACAAACTTGCCGTTTGTAGGTGACGAACGCATGCGCTGTGTCACGAGGCGAGCTGCGGTCTCTGCGGTGTTATGCAGGCCCAATGGGAACACCGTCAGGGCGCCCCGGGAGTGGTATTCCGGGGAGAGTGGCTCTCCTCCGATGAGCTGGGTAGCGATGTTGGTGAAGGAGAAGACGACGCGGTGCACGTCTTCCTGAGACGGTTAGGGCCCCAGGAAGGTGTTGAGCTAGCGCTCGAGCCTCCCGTAGTTGAAGTCGCGGAGCTGGTCGCTCCCGGTTGTTCGGGCCCCGGGCGTATGCAGCCGTAGCTCCTCAAATGCCTCATCGATCGTGTTGAGGCTGGTGGAATGGAGAGGATGGGCGGCGGTGGGAGCCCACGTTAGCTCTCCCTCCGTTGTGACGATGAAGTCCTGGCTCTTGAAGCGCACATGCGTTCCCAGGGCCCAACTGATGCCATGGCTGGCCATCCGAAGCCTGATGGGGACATCGAGATGCGCAAAAGGCCCCTACCTGGCGCACCAACTATCGGTGTTTCGAGTCACCAACTAGTAAATTTCTAGATTGCGCGTTTGGCTCTGATGGTGTGCTCAGAAGACACAAGGGTTTATATTGGTTTGGATTGAATGTCCCTACATCCAGTTCGATGTTGCTCATGTTACCGGCACTGAAAGTTTGTAGTAGGGGTTACAAACGGGCAAGAGAGAAGAAGTTCCTAAGTCTATAGTGTGTGTATGTGTGTGTTGCTAAGGCGTGTTAGGGTGTGTAGAGATGTGTTCAGATGTCTTAGGCGACTAAGGCATATATTGCCGTATTCAGACGTGCCCTTCATGGGGCATCCTGCTTTCCTTTTATAGACGAAGGGGAAGAGCGGGTTACAGAGAGAATGAGAGAGAAAAGTCAAGGAGAAGAAGGCCTCCAGGCCTGCCTAGTCCTTTTTCTCCTTTATGTGGGTCCCACCGATGCTGTAGATGATGATAGGGATGGCTCTACGCTGGGCTCCTGTTTACCGCCGATGCCACGCCCCGGCGTTATCAGTTGGTCGTGGCGTCCCATCCCATCCCGGCAGACGACGTGGTGAACCGACGTACCGTTCAGCGGCCGTACGGGGAGTAGGCAGCACAGTGATCACGCATCCGTCACTGTTGGCGATTTGAATCCCTGGGAGTGACATGTTGTGGCCATGGGTCACATCGAGACGTGCCTGCTCCCTGCCCGGTGCCAGAAGTTTGACCTTGGGTTGTACCTTCTGACCCATAGTGGTTGGCGGCGTTACGGGCTTCCGTCGGGTGAGACGGGAGCCGCGCCTGAGGGGTCGGGCGAGGCGGAGCCCTGGACCCAGAGGGCGGGCATGGCGAAGCCCGTCCCCCGGTGGTCGAGCGAGGCAGAGCTCGTACCCCAGCGGTAGGGCGAGGCGGGGCCTGTACTCCAGTGGTCGGGAGAGGCGGAGCCCGCACTCTGGTGGTCGGCCGAGGCAGAGCCCGCGCCCCAGGGGTCAGCTGAGGCGGGACCCGCCCCTCAGCGGTCGAGCGAGGCGGAACCTGGGCACATGGGGGCCGGTTGGAGCTGTAGTCGCGCACTTGATTGCTCGGGTGAATCAGTGCTGATGACCGTTAGTTCCTCCCCTTCGGGTACCCTAGTATTGGTACCCGACACATGTTTCCATGTTTTTTTTTCTGGTGTTTTGCAAGTATTTCAGACGTATGTTGTAAGTGTTTCAGCTATTTCAAACGTATGTTGCAAGTGTTTTATCTGAATGTGGTAAAAGTAGATCGGATGTTGCACATGTTGATTAAGACCCACTTGCCGCAGGTGCCTGCTGCGGCTGTTGGGGCGCCGTCGAGTGGGTAAACGGTCCTCACCTGCGGTTGAGCGGCGCAGGATACATTTGTGCGACGCGGACCCTGAGAGGGCACACGTAACGAGCCAGCGCGGGAAACATGGTACATGGAAACGGGCTAGCACGCGCGGGTGTCCAGACGTGGCATCGACGTCCGGGCGCTAGCATCTCTGTATTGAGAATGTCCAACTACTATAAATTCCGATTCTTTATAACTTAGTAAAACAAGTGAAATCGACATGTATCTATTTTATTCGTTTCATTTATTCTAAACAACTAAGGGGTTGTAGTTGTAGCAGAGCAAAAGAAAACAGCTCACAGTTTGAGAGTAGAATGCAATTCAGTTTCATTTAAATCTAAGGTTCAAACTAATTAATCACCCACAGCGTCCCCCTCTGCCAAATACGCCACACATATCACGGATCTTTCTGTGCTGCAACTGCAAAGAAGGCCCAAAAATCAGAACACGAACACAGACCAAAGAAGATGGCCCGCGCGTGAGACCAGGATCGTGTCGTCATCGTGTAGTGAATGGGCCCGCTAGCTCTATTGGGCTGGACTCGGATCGCGTACGTTACGTTCCCAAACGATTTACATTGCAGCCCAAATAGATTATAAATTGGTAGCCTGGACTAGTAACCGGCCTGTTGTATAGGAGTTTGTCACCAATAGAACAGGACAACAAATGATAGAAGAAGTAATCAAAGGTGGAAGAAAGGTACCATCTCTTAATAATGCTGGCCTAGCGGAGCTAATTCTAACTGGCAGCTGGTACATATGGTGGGAACGGAGAGGTTTTGTTCATGGAGAGTCAGTCCAGAATGCCTCCCGATCAGCTATGTCGATTGCAGCTCTGTCGTGTAACTACATGAGAGCTCAGAGCAGAACAACTAAAGTGCGTAGAGGTTGGAAGAAACCCCCTGAAGGAAAACTGATGGTAAACAATGATGCTGGGTTCGCTGCTGGAATATTGGAAGCTCGGGCGTGGTCATTAGAGACTCAAGTGGGGGTTTTATTGCTGCTTCAATGAGTTTTCTATCAGCAGTGCTAGATGCTCCAATGGCAGAAGCTTATGCTTTGAAGGAAGGTTTGAACTTGCTAAATCAAATTGGCTGTAGTAATTTCATATTGCAGTCGGACTGCCAAGAAGTGGTCGACACAATGATGGATGGTGGCTTCACGGCATCAGCGGCTGCACCAATCTTTGAGGATTGCTACAATATATGGAGAGATCTTCCGATAGCTACGATCGAGCACTGTGATAGAGAAGCGAATCAAGTTGCCCACGAGCTAGCTCGCTAAGCTTTAGTTGCAAAAGCTTCTTGTATTTGGATTGATTTACAACCCACGTTTATTAATGCACTATTAGCAAATGATGTAACACTCTTATATGAATAAAGCTGGCTGATTGGCTTTGTCAAAAGAAAAAGTAGTACCAGTCGAACTTGTCACAGGTTACGCTCGTACAGGGCTCCAAGTCTCGCGACCAGCGCTAGCGCTGCCGCCGTCTCTCGCCTTCCACCACCACCGCCGTTGGTCCCCTTCCCTTCTCCTCCGGCATCTCGCCGGAGGTAGAAGGAAGTGGGGATCCATCGTTTTTAAAAAGTTTTTCTATTAGATCGGGTCTTTAGGGCTAGGTCTCCCCATGCCAAGTTTCTTGTATTGGGGATTTATCTCCTCCTCCTACTCTCCCGTGACGGCGAGGGGACAGGATGAAATCGTCTTTTCCATGACGGCACTGTTGAAGATGAGGGCGACAACTACGGTGTCAGCAACTATATCGGCATGAAAACATGGAGACTTTTATTTCTGGACGACGACATCAAGGCGGAGATGATGTCGCCGCCATGGAATAATTTTCTCCGGTCTCTTCTCTGTTTTGTTGTGGTTCGATCTGGCCACGATAAAGGACTAGGGTGAAATTTTAGATCAGTCTTCCTCATTCTTCGGTGGTAGAAAAAAGAAGGAAGACACAAGAAAGAAGAAGTTTCTCCGCCTGCAGGAATGTTGGCCATCGTTCGTTGGGCATTTGTTCTCAGGTCGTTTGCCAAGTGTTTGCCTTTACGGTCATCCATACGAAGCGTCATACAGATTTGGTTTTGAAATCCGAAGCTATTCACAGCTTGGGTACAATTTAGATGAAAATCAGTTTGTGAATATATGTAGTGTAATGTGTTGATGTACCTAGCTATTATCTAATAAAATTCTTCTTTCATCTAAAAAAAGTAGAACCAGTCGTGCATGCATACCATATATGCAATCAATTCATGTTACTAGTCGTGCTTGTTGTGTCTTATGTTTTTTTTTTGTTGTGACAAGTTTTCAAAACACATTGACACATCACACGTCAACTAGAATGTGTTTTGGGAATTTTCTAGAGATTTGAGAATTTTTCCAACTTTTTACAGCTAAATTTAATTAAATTTTGGAACATTGTAAAGATATTTTCATAAACTCTAAATATTTTATCTAGATTTATCGTACCTCAATCTATCTCTAGGATTTTTCAGAATATTTAGAAGCCCGAGACATTTTCTATGGCTAAATAGCTTTATCCAATGGCGAAGGTAGAGCCAATTAGAGAGGGCTGCTTTGCCTTGTCGGTGTATACATATACATGTGCCAGAGGGGTGCATAAGAGCATCTCAAAAGAGTTCCCAGTAAAACCTCATAATATTAGATTTTTGGTAAGAATAGAAAAAACCTATGTCCAAGAGTTCTCAATCCGACCTCCCCGTGGATATATCTGCGCGTCATGTTCTGCCAATCTAAGGCAGAATGTATGAAAAAAATAAAATATTTGAAAAAGGATTCCTGACGTAAATGTACAAGAGAGAAATAATATATAAAAGTGATTAAGATAATTTAGAAATAGTATATGATTCCTAATATAAAATTATCTTCTATATTTTAGGAATAAATTATTGGAAACTGTTGAAAATGGTCTTATTTATTCCTCCAATAATTTTTTGGCGATTTGAAAAACTCTACAATTTTAGGAAGAACATCTTGGAAACTCTCGGAGATGCTCTTAGTGATGAAGATTTAGACATAATCGTAATTTTAATATTTTTTAGGCGTACATTTGCACTCCTTATTTTAAATGTAGCTTCTCCCTGGTTTATCAAATATCCACTATATTTTTATATAAAAAGGTAAAATCGTTTATAGAACCATTTTTTATAATATTTTTAAAAACATTTTAAAAAAAGAGCAGGGAGATAAAGTTAACGATTTTGAGAGTGGAAGATGAGACAGTTGAGGCAAAATGAAGTTTTCCATCGGAGGACAGGCCAAATAAGCTGCTGCGTCGTACTGTAAAGAGTGGACCACCTCCCCAGCACTTAAGTTGAGTTTAACTAATTTATAGTAAAGAATAACAACATCTATGACAAAAAGTTAGTACTAGATTCTAGTGATACTAATTTCATCATGATACTCTCTCCGTTCCAAATTATAAGTAGTTTTGATTTTTTGGTTTATCTACCAAAATGGATGAATAAGAAGTAAAAGCGGCTTATAATTTGAAACATATGAGGTACAAAAATCATGAGGATAAACGGAAATACGCGTATACATAAATAAAGTCAATACAAAAGTGGGCATCTTGATTTTCCGATTGCAAACAAATCGGTTAGGATTTGGATCCCTTCGTTTTGGAGGAATTGAAATCTATATAATGGATTAGGCTATTTGACTTAAAATTTGACATTTCAGAACTTTTCCAAGCTCACAAATAAGTCTATCTCAAATTCATAAGGTGGGATATGGAAATGGATTATATAGATCGTTATACTATAATTCTATTCTTCAACTTATACCACACTCTTTAACTCACTTCTGTACCATACAAATGCAACATATGAGTATGTCCCTTGCATGCCTAACAATAAATATACAAATATATTCCATATACAACTATATTAGCTTAATTAATCTATGCCTAAATTATAATTATTAGAATAAATTCAATTCAAAGGATGCGAGCGGGCCCTAATAGTACCGACAAAAATGCAAATAGCCGTTGGATGCATACTGATGGAGAAGGGGTTCCCGATCTTCCGTCAGGTTCAAGATAACTATCGATTTGGTGGAGATTGACACACCGATCCGGCTTCAGATCACAAAGACCCAAACCCTACAACCTTAGCCAAGAAGGTTAATCCCTGCTGCGAATCGAAGAACACAAGCAAGAACAAGATAAAATGCAACTCAAGTAAAGTGACAATTTACAGATGTATGATTAAGATCTCAACGTGGGATTTCACAAACCGATAATGGCGACTGTTCAAAGACAGATTGATCTAAAGCAAAACCCAAACCCTAATGTAGGCGACGGTTACTGAATATATAGCTTAAGGGGCGTCCAAGGACCCCTCTTCACATCCTAAAGGTGTTCCAACACGTTACAAGGCCCAACGGCCCAAAAGGCGGCGGCGCAGCGCCGTGATAGATACTAGATGTCCACTTGTTTCGATGATTTCCATTGATTTTGATGGAATTTTGATGTGGTACCACTTCCATTAGTTACCTTATCAAATTATCTTCCCATCCATATGTGGATCGTCAAGAACGGAGTTCGTATGCGACCTGGGCGTCCGTTTTACTACACGTTGCTCTTGGAGTCTGAGATGTACTCGAACTTGACATGGATTGGGCCTCCAACTTGGCTTGGACGCCCTTGCTTGCCTCCTAAGGTGGTGGCCAAGGGGGAGGACATCCAAGAGCTTCCTTTATGTGTTCTCTATCTCCTTGGGGCGTGTTCCAACTTGGGCAAGGGTCCTAAGGGTGAAAAAACAAGCCCATGATGACGATGTTGCTCCCAGCAGAAATAGCGACATCATTTCTTGATGATTTGGTGACCTTGCTGACGTGATATTAAGATTGGACCAGATCTATTTGAAAGCTTATCAAACAAGCTTTCCATTAAATGCTCATTCACCACAATTGCACTCCAGATGGAGGAGTTATGACTTTCCCAATGAAGCATTATCGGGCCACCGATGAACTGAAAATTCAACTTTGATGAACTAGCACTTTGAGACACATTTATACCTACAAGCAAATAATGGCATGTACATATGGCACCAAGTGAATTATACCAAAAATTACTATGCAAATATAGGAATGAGCTCACCTTATAATCAATGGTCATATCTGAAGGTGTCATGTCCTCATCATCCTTTCCTTCTTGACAACAAACCGTCCTCGGTTTAAGCTTTGTTTGAGGGCAGGTTGTAGGTTGTAGCCATTGCTCCCATTCTTGAAATTTAACCTGTTTTTTTATAACAAAACTTGGGGATCTCATGACATGATTATATCTATTGCAGCCCTCTAATCGATCATATTGTTGCATAACAAAAGGATATTTCAGATTTGAACAAATATAAACTCACTGTACCATATACTCTTCTTTACAATTATATTTACCAAAAAAATGATATGTACAACTAAGCAACCATGGCAATTCAACACATTTAAATTTCTCTTTCAAACTACTAAGAGCACACAAAGTATCAAACCCAATATAACCTAAAGTATTTAAAGAAGACAACAATTTTAGTTCATCTCTTTCAGTAGCAATTGGAAGCAAATGTTTATTTTCAACACAAGTATTTGGTTCCAAAACAAAAGCATCATGATCATTCACTAGTTGTGGCTTAGGTATAACAAAAGCATTGTCACACAACTCTTCTTTATCCCTAGCATTATTAGAACAATTATTTTATAATAAAGGCAATTCAGATTTAGTGTCCACTAAATGTTGCTCTATTATAGCATGAGTGGTGGACAAATTCAGCACATCATCACTAATTTCAACAATATCAGATTTTGTAGCAAGCATAAAAGAACCTTTCAATTCGGCTCTCTTCTCTTTTCTTTTACTATTTTTTTCTTTTCTTTTTTGGTCCAAACTTTTTTTTGCTTTTGCACTTTTGATATTTTTTAATCAGCAAGGAGCACACAAGAATAAACCACAAAAATTTGAGCTCAATTGGATAAAAGATGTGGCCTATAGAAAATTAGGATTGTGCTCTGAAGAGCATGCCAAAACTTATGGGCCTAGAAACTCGATTTTCCTGATCGAATTTCACAAATCTAATTTTTGCGAACCAAGCTTTGCTGGGATAAAATTGATCTAAAATTTTCTGGCATTCTCCATAGATATAAAATTCTCCCTGTTTTGAGTTTGGATGCGAAAGTTATGACTATTTTCTGAAAGGTAGTCCGAATCAGGGTTTTAGTGGACACAAGATGCAAACAGATGGTGATACGGGATGGCCGCGGATGGAGGGATCAACACAAACTAGAAAAGAACACAATCTAAACCAGCAGTAAGACCATGACCTAGGACACAAACTCAACATGGCAGACTCTGAAACTGAATCATGCAAAGGCTATGGCACGAATGGTTTTAGGACAGGAAACAAATATAGTGGTAGACTATGGGGCGAAGGTGAAAATACTCGAACTAAGGGTAAGATGCGATGGGGTCCCCGATCTTCTGTCAGGTTCAAGATAACTATCGATTTGGTGGAGATTGACACACTGATCCGGCTTCAGATCATAAAGACCAAAACCTTGCAACCTTAGCACCACGTCTCCTCTGGTTATCAATCGTGTCATAATCCGGTTGACCTCCCCAAGAAGGCTAATCCCTGCTGCGAATCAAAGAACACAAGTAAGAACAAGATAAAATGCAATTCGAGTAAAGTGACAATTTGTAGATGTTTGATTAAGATCTCAACGTGGAGTTTCAGAAACCAAACCGATAACAGCGACTGTTCAAAGACAGATTGATCTAAAGCAAAACCCTAACCCTAACATAGGTGCTGGCTACTGAATAGATAGCCTAAGGGGCATCCAAGGACCCATCTTCACGTCCTAAAGGTGTCCCAACACGTTACAAGGCCCAACGGCCCAAAAGACGGCGACGCAGCGCTCTGACAGATTTTAGACGTCAACATTATTTTGACAATTTTTGTTGATTTTGATGGAATTTTTATGTGGGGCCACTTCCATTAGTTATCTTATTGAATTATCTTTCCATCCATATGTGAATCGTCGAAAATGGAGTCCATATGCGACCTGGGCGTCCATTTTACTACACGCTTCTCCTAGAGCCCGAGTGGACTCGAACTTGACTTGGATTGAGCCTTCAACTTGGCTTGGACGCCCTTGCTTGCCTCCTAAGGTGGTGGCCAAGGGATAGAATGTCCAAGAGCTTCCTTTATGTGTTCTCCATCTCCTTGGGGCGTGTTCCAACTTAGGCCTGGTACCCAAGGGTGAAAAACAAGCCCATGATGACGATGTAGCTCCCGACAGAAACAACGACATCATGTCTTGATGATTTTGTGGCCCTGCTGATGCGATATTGAGATGGGATCAGATCTATTTGAAAGCTTATCAAGCAAGCTTTCCATCAAGTGCTCATTGACCGTAATCACACTCCGGATGGAGGAGTTATGACTTCCCAATAAAGCATTGTTGGGCCACCGATGAACTGAAAGTTCAACTTTGATGAACCTGCACTTTGAGACATATTTGTACCTACAAGCAAATAATGACATGTATATATGGAACGAAGTGAATTGTACCAAAATCACTATGCAAATATAGGAATGAGCTCACCTTATAATTAATGGTTATATCTGAAGGTGTCGTATCCTCATCACATACTCCTGGAGTTTTGGCAGCGCGTGGGCAGGGGAAGGCATGACGGAAGGAAGGCAAGCCGCGGTGCGCACATCCTGTCGTGTGCATCCACATGCACCATCGCCGTCTCTCTCCGCATCCACATCGGAGAGCAGCACGGGCAACGGCCAACGAACACGGAGGCGTGGAGGCGTCTCCATTCCTTCCACTTCCACCACTCACCACCACCTATAAATATTGCATGGCGGTTGTCCCAGTGTTGCCACTGTAGCAGAGAGCGGGAGAGGCCAGCCCACAGCTGGAGCCAGAGCCGGTGCCGTGCGTCGTCAACCTACACTACACGGCGTTGGCAGTCGGAGAGGCAGGGAGGGTCAATCCTCCATCGAGGGCCACCGGGCGTGGTGAGGGCAAGCAGCTAGCAGAGGACATACATGAACTCCCAAGTCCCGTCCGATCCAGCAACTAGAAGAGCAGAGCAGCAGCAGGTGAGATGATGTCGTACCTGCTTCCGGCCAAGCCGGTGTGGCGCGGCCTCCGTCGAACCACCACCGGTAAGTCATCTCGTCAATTAGTAGCATTCTGCGTACATGACCTAATGATGACCATGACTGACCGGGGGGAATAAATAACGGATGTGCAGAGCTAGGGCGGCTGCGGAAGGAGGTGGGCAAGTGCGAGTACAGCGACGTGCACGTCATGTGGGAGATGCTCAGCAATCCCAGCGGCAGCGGCGTCAGGGACGGACGACGAGCCACCGGCGGCAAAGGCGCGGTGGGACCGGGCCTGGGCGGGGAGGAAGGCCACCGCCATCGCTTGGAGTCGACTGGCACTACTATAGAAAAACTTAACCAAGGCGCTCCATTATTCGATGTCAGGCAGCCTGCCCAGAAACCACCACGGTTAATTATTAACAGAGACGGGCAACATAACATGCCCGCCACCGAGGCGGTCATCCTAACGCAACCGCCTCGGTAGATCATTAATCGAGGTGGGCATTCTAATGCAACCGCCTCAGTAAATCAGGCCCAGCCCGCTAGCCCACACCAGCCCATTACCATCTCTAATATATATAAACAACACACAAACCCTAACTCACTCAACCCTTAGAATCGCCTTAGTCGGTCAGCCCCGTGCGGCGCCCTCAGCGTGACTCCGCTATCCTCCGTCCTATAGCCTCTCCCTCTCCCACCTGCACGACTCCGCTCTCCTCCCTCTCGCAACCTCTCCCTCTCCCATCGGCCCCTCTCCCTCACTCGCTTCTTCTCCCTCACCTCCCTCCACTACAGCGGCGGTGGCATGGATCTGGGCGCCATAGCGGCGCGCTCTCCCCCACAGCGCCCCTCCTCCTCTCCCTCTCCCCCACAGAGGTGGCTCCCGAGCCCATGCTGCAGTGGCGGTGGCTCCCTCCCTCAAGCTGCGACGGCGAAGGTGGCTCCTCCCTCTCCCTCAAGTTACGGCGACGGCGGTGGCTTCTCCCTCTCCCTCAAGCAGCGGCGGCGTGGATCTAGGCGAGGAGCTCCTCCCTTTCCCTCAAGCTCCTCCGGCCGCGTGGATCTAGGCGAGGAGCGCCTGGATCCGGCGGCGGGGAGCGTGCAGGTCTAGATTCGGCGGCCGGAGTGCAGATCCCGGCGGCGGCGAGCATGCAGGCGCCGATTAGGCGGCCGGAGGCCGGATCATGGCTGCAGCGACGGCGCGTGGACGGGCTCGGCGGGCCCGTGGGTGGGCTCGCTGGGCTTGTCCACGGGCTTTCTTATTTTTTTTGTTTTTTATTTGATTAACCGAGACAGGCGGCCAACCGCCTTCGTTAAGGCCAAATTAATCGTGACCTTTTGACGGCTTGCCCACCTCGGTTAAGCTATTTTGCCCACCTGGATTAAGTTTTCTGCATTAGTGTGGCATCCTACGACTGCTGCGCGATGTGATCTCATCTGGTCCGACAGTGGAGACCGGAGCTGCTTTCTGCTCCGGAGATGGTGCACAAGATCCGATTTGCTGCACCTACTATGGAAATTGCCAAATTGGCTTAGAGCGAATAAGTAGCTTGATTTGATTTGCCTTTTGGTTTTGTGGGAACGTTAAAGAAAACTATATATATATAAAAGGAAGTGTAAATTAGCCAGAAGGTTGGAATTTCCAACTAAATTAAACACATCGACATTTCTTGCCTCGCCCAAAACGCTCTCGCTCCGTTCCGTTTTTCCGATGTAGGCACTTGGCAATCGTACCGTACGACGTGGGTCAGAGTTGTACGTACATGCACATCGTTCTTGTTGTGTCTTATGCTTTTTTTTATGGAAAGTAACCAAAACACGTCAAGACGTCAACGAGAATGTTTTGGGATCTTTCTAGATTTTTAGGGTATATTTTCTTTTTCTATTTTTTTGGAGCTATATCTAATTTTATGAACACTGTAAAAAATATGTTCACAAGTTATATATGTTTTCTTTTGATTCATCCTATCCCAATCTATCTTTATTTTTTTAGAATATTTAAAAGTTTAGAAACGGTTTCTATGATTTAATAGCCTTATCTAGCAGCAAAGGCAGAACAAATTAGAGGGGGCTGTTTTACTTATGGATATATATGAATGTGCCAGAGGAAGTGCATAAATGATGAAAATTTGGTCATAATTATTATTTTAATGTTTTTGACAAGGTATATCCCCCCTAATGTAGACGTAGCTTTGCCCCTACTCTTATGAGGTATATATTAGATTTTTTTATCTAAATAAATGAAATCACATTTAAAACCATTTCAAAATAGGATAGAGAGGTAAGTTGTAAGAGTTGATGTTTAATTTTGGGCTATTTGGATTCATGCTATTATAATTTTTGATGTTTGGAGAAACGCTATTACTATTTACCTATTTTGAAACATGCCATTAAAATCCTATCTTTCCCACAAATATGCCACGGAATACATATGGACACGGCTTGGGTCCAGCTGCAGACGTATACGAAGACGTATACTTCATCGTAGCCTCTCTCCCCTATCACTGACACGTGGGCTGCACATGTCATCTTCTTCTTCCTCCTCTCCTCTCCTCATCTTCCCTTGCTGAGCGCGTCGATGGCGATGGCGAGCAGCATCAGCACACGCCCGAGCGGCAGCAGAGTTCGCAGCCTGGGCGGCTCGTGCCTCGATGCCGGCGCGCCGCTCCTGCTCGCGAGCCCACCCACCCGCAGCAGCCGCTCGCGCTTGCGAGCCCGACCTCCCGCACTGACGCCATGGCCCGCGGCCCCTCGCGCCTAGCTGTCGGCGCCGCTGCTCCTGCTCACGAGCCTGACTGCTCGTTGTAGCCGCTCGCGCGCGCGCTCGCAATCCTGGCCTCCCGTGATGCCATGGCCGGAGGGAGCTCTGGCTATGCCTCTCCTCAACGCCGGCAACTATGGCACGCGGCCGCTCGCGCCTCTCCGCCGGTGCCGCTGCTTCCGCTCGCAAGCTCGAACACCCGCTGTAGTAGCTCTCCCTCGTGCTCACGAGCCCGGCCTCCCGCACCGACGCAATGGCCGGCGGGAGCTCCGGCCAGGCCTCTCCCAGACGTCGGCAGACATGGCCCGTGGTCGCTCGCGCGCTCGGACGCCCGCTGCAGCAGCTCGCCCTCATGCTCGCGAGCCCGGCCGTGTGCTCCGTGCGCCGCCCTGTTCGCCCGCTCCGCGCCGGCCGCGAGCTCCGTGCGCTGCGTCCTCCGCACGCCGCCTAGGCCGTGAGCTCCGCTCAACCGCGTGCTGCTGCTGCTCGGCCGCGTGCTGCTGCTGCTTATCGCCATCGCCATCGATGCGCTCAGCAAGGGAAGATGAGGAGAGAAGGAAGAAGATGACATGTGGGGCCCGCGTGTCATTGACAGGGGAGAGAGGCTGCGATGAAGTATACGTCTTCGTATACGCCATAACTTGGCACAGGCCGTGTCCATACGTATTTTGTGGCATATTTGTGAGAAACAAAAATTTATAATGACATACTTCAAAATAGACGAATAGTAATAGCGTTTCTCCAAACATCAAAAAATATAATGGCCTGAATCCAAATAACCCTTTAATTTTAGAGTTCGACAATGAGTAGGGAGACGAGACTTTTTTTTAGAACAGGGAGACGCGACAGTTGGGGGGTTGAGGCAAAATGAACTTGTGCATCGGAGGACAACAGACCAAATAAGATAGGCCGTGCGTGAGACCAAAATGGGCCAGCACTTCTCTGGCGCGTCGTAGTGCAACGAATAGGCCGCCTCCCCGGCACGCTACCTCTATTGGGCTAGCTAGACTTTTGGATCGCGTACGTAGAAGCGATTTACATGCAGCCCGAATAAACAATGATTATTATACTCGGAGTAATAATAATAATAATAATGGGATAATGATATAATAATAATAATAACAACAATAATAATATAATATACTAGAGATTAATTAATAGTAATAATAAGATAAATAGGACCGCCGTTATACAGCACACTGATTCTACTGCTTGAGTTCCGGACTGTTACTATATGCTAATTAACACGCGTCGTGTGTTACGGGTTACGGCGAAACCACGCTCTGTTGACTTGAACTATTTATCAGGTATGATACAGTGTTTTTCGCTCACAACAAAACAACAGTAGTCGTCTTATCAGTCGTAGAAATCATCGTCCGAACAACGTGAGTGATTTGCTCTTCTCTGGATTTTAACGTACGCACGGCGCATTAGCACATGTGTCCACATGCGCGTGCCAACATATATATCTGACCAGTGACGACCTCACAGCTAGCCCAGCACAACACGACTTGTATTATCACATAAATAAATTCATATATAAATTGGTGGCCCTGGACTATAGTAATTAATGGCAGCGTACTACGGACTATGTATATCGATCACAAAACAGTACTACTAGTCGATCGTGCATATATACCGTACAATCAATATATATATGTCGCAGACATGTGTACATGCACGCCCGCATGGGTCCCCTGGTCCTGGTGCATGCATTCACTACGGGAGATACGCGTTCTTGGTCGAGTGCTTGCCTCTTTGCCGAGTGTTGAAACACGGAGACTCGA
This sequence comes from Miscanthus floridulus, assembly GCF_019320115.1. Lineage (NCBI taxonomy): Eukaryota > Viridiplantae > Streptophyta > Magnoliopsida > Poales > Poaceae > Miscanthus > Miscanthus floridulus. The sequence goes on from NC_089582.1 coordinate 11,033,064, forward strand.
TAAAGATGTAGTTTATCGAGTGCCGCACTCGGCAAAGACTGTCTTTGCCGAGTGTTAAATACTCGACAAACGTTCTCGGACACTCGGCAAAGAATAACCATCAACAAAATACCTCAGGCGACTCTGGTGGCCCCTGTGTCATCCTTTGCCAAGTGTTGGCCGTTAACACTTAGCAAACGTTCTATCTTTGTCGAGTGTCTGGCCATTAGCACACATGTAGAGATGTCTGGGTTTTAGGCATCGTACGTTACAACTTGCTCGGAAACTTCTAAATTTTTTACCACAGCCTCTACATGCGATGACACAACACCTCGACAAGTTTCGTGATTTTCGGACTTCGTTTGCATTTTATATAATTAAAAAATACTATTTTAATAAGTTGGTGGTCATGTTTCGTGAAACAGATGTTCGAAATTTCACAAATGTCCCAGCACACGGCCTCAAAATACATTCAAAAACATGAATATCATTTTTTAAATCGCTAAATTCCAACATTTCATGCACCTGCAGTTCAATTTTACTTTTTCGAGAAAAATTTAAGTAAACATAAAATATTAAAAAATATACCAAAAAGTCATAGAAAAGTTCCAAATTGGAACATGTGCTTCAAGGTACTGTATAAATGCCACAGAAAAAATTTGAAAAAAAAAATACTTTGCCGAGTGTCGGAATTGGCACTCGGCAAAGGAACCTCTTTGCCGAGTGCCAGGCTTGTAGCACTCGGCAAAGAATATCCAGAATTTTTTTTCATTTTTCGGATTAAAAGAACCCCTGAATTTCTTTGCCGAGTGCCCACATCTCGGCACTCGGCAAAGGGCTGCCCCACTTAACCCTAGTGGGCCGGCTGGCCCGCTCCCACTCTCCCACGCTCTCCCTCCAGCCGCGCGCCTCGGCCCCGCCCCACCGCCGCTGGACCTCCGCCGTGGTCGGCCCGCGCCCGCTTCTCCCCTCCCTGGCCGGTGGTGCGCCGCCCTGGCCCCACCCCGGCCCCGCCCCACCGCCGCCCGACCTCCGCCGCAGCCGGCCCTGCCCCGACCCCGCTCCGCCGCCGCCAGACCTCCGCCGCGGTCAGCCCGCGCCCGGTTCTGCCCTCTGAAGGGTCGAGATGGCGACTAGAGGGGGGGTGAATAGTCCTTTTTAAAACTTAATCACGTTGGCTAACCGAAACAAGTGCGGAATTAAAACTATCGGTCTAGCCAAAACTACACCCCTCTATCTATGTTCACAAGCACCTTGCAAAGATACTAATCAAGCAACAAAGGTGCCGGGCTAGCTAGAGCTCTCCTAACTAATTCTAGGAGCAAGGTCACACAAACCTATGCCACTAGTACTTTAAGCAACAAGGGAGCTCCTACACATGCTAGTAAGCAAAAGCACAAAGCCAACTGAGCTCACTAGCAATGCTCAATAACAAGGCAACCAATGCCTAATTAGAGAGCGCAAATACTTAGCTACACAAACTAAGCAATGTGACTAACAAGGTTACTAAAACCAAATTAGCCACGCAAGGGAGCTACTTCTATGCTACACAAGCAAGAAGGTAATTAGCAAGCTACACAAGCTATCTAATTACAAGAGCAACTACACAAGCTTAATATGTATAAAAGTAATTGCAAGCTTGTGTAATGGGGATGCAAACCAACGGGAAGAACAAGGTTGACACGATGATTTTTCTCCCGAGGTTCACGTGTTTGCCAACACGCTAGTCCCCATTGTGTCGACCGCTCACTTGGTGGTTCGGCGGCTAATTAGCATCACCCGCTAAGCCCGCACGTCGGGCGCCGTAAGAACCTACCCCTTGAGTGAGGGTAGCTCAATGACACGCTTTACTAGAGTTGCTCTTCGCGGCTCCCGCGGGGCGAGCACAATGCCAAGGTCGGTACCTTACTAGTCGCGAAGAGCAACATTAGTAAAGCGTGTCATTGAGCTACCCTCACTCAAGGGGTAGGTTCTTGCGGCGCCCGACGTGCGGGCTTGGCGGGTGATGCCAATTAGCCGCCGAACCACCAAGTGAGCGGTCGACACAACGGGGACTAGCGTGTTGGCAAACACGTGAACCTCGGGAGAAAAATCATCGTGTCAACCTTGTTCTTCCCGTTGGTTTGCATCTCCGTTACACAAGCTTGCGTTTACTTTCATATACATTACGCTTGTGTTGTTGCTTTTGTAATTAGATAGCTTGTGTAGCTTGCTAATTACCTTCTTGCTTGTGTAGCATAGAAGTAGCTCCCTTGCGTGGCTAATTTGGTTTGTGTAACCTTGTTAGTCACATTACTTAGTTTATGTAGCTAAGTAATTGCGCTCTCTAATTTAGCATTGGTCGCCTTGTTATTGAGCATTGCTAGTGAGCTTAGTTAGCTTTGTGCTTTTGCTTACTAGCAAGTGTAGGAGCTCCCTTGTTGCTTAAAGTACTAGTGGCATAGGTTTATGTGACCTTGCTTCTAGAATTGGTTAGGAGAGCTCTAACTAGCCCGGCACCTTTGTTGCATAATTGTTATCTTTGCAAGGTGCTAGTGAACATAGATAGAGGGGTGTAGTCTTGGCTAGCCCGATAGTTTTAATTCCGCACTTGTTTCGGTTAGCCAACGTGATTAAGTTTTAAAAAGGACTATTCACCCCCCCTCTAGTCGCCATCTCGACCCTTCACCTTTGCAAATAGATAACATGCTCGTAATGGCTGAATTATTTTAATCTAGATTGTCACATGTCGTGGGTTCATGCATGTTAATTACGTTTAAGCTTTGACGAAACTAGGTGTCGTGCGGCAGATGCAGGTTTTAGATTAGTTTAATCATGTTTATTTGCACGTTCCTTCTTCATGGACCCCAACTCGGCTGGATTGCTGAGCTTGGTTATGCATTAACTCATGATTAATTTCACTTGTTCAAACATGTCTTCCCATGCACATGCATTCGGCAATCGGATCTTTACGTGCGTTCATCTTACGATTAGCCGAATGGTTTATAAACTTGCTGGCAGATAGCTTCCTATAGCTGTATGTCGTTGTAAGTGGCTTCAGGGCCGTATATATGGAACTATCTGGTCTCACCCGACATGTTCCGGTTTGGCATTTAACTGTTTTATCCCTTGTTAGTTTTTTTCAGGTCAAACTGACTGGCACGTTTCTGGATCACGAAGCACCCAGGCACCCAATTGAAGCCATGCTTTCCGGCTTGCTGTGTGTGAGGCACAGTGCGTCACATTTTGTGTCAACACACTTTTTGGCACGCCCGGTTGTTGGCCTTCGTGCCTTGTATGTCATTGATGGCCTTCGTGCCATATGTGGATGTGTGGGCCTTCGTGCTGTACATGGATGTGTGGGCCTTCGTGCCGTATATATGCTGTCGGCCATCGTGCTGGCTTTTTTCTTGCAGGTTTTGGAAACCTCCTCGTACATGGGAGGTTCTGCCAAAATTTTTAACTTATAGTATTATAATTCTTCTTTTGTAGAGCAGGACCCGTCGGAGGGGACCCAGAGTACGTAGGCGACCCCGATCATCTTCGTCGGCGCTGCGGTCCTACCTACACAGCGTCGCCTCGCCACTGCCCCGCTAGCCTGACTCCACCGCCACCCTAGGTATAAATAACCTCTCTTCCTTATCGTTGACGTAGATCGGTGTAACCCAGTTAGGCGTCTCCTGTTCAAAACAGATATGGTTGGAGGTATGCGGATCTTCGCATATCTAAGACCGTATCTATTTCAGATTGTCCACTTTTTTGGACAGCCCGCAGATGCGTAGATGGGGTAGTTTCCATGTTCTGCTTCGATCTGAGACAGAGTTTCAGCACCACCTCCCTATTGTTCTCCAGATAAACACTCTCCCTTCTAGGACGTGTATCGGGATAACAGCGGGGAGGTGTTGCTAAAATTCTGTCTCGGATCGGAGTAGAGCATGTAAACTAACCTCATCTACGTATCCGCATGTGGGATTAGGACCTATCCTCACCCATTAGATAGTAGGCACGCCGTTTAGATGCAATTGGTGGTTATATTACTCACTCATGTATATGCTAGAGGATGGATAACCGTGAGTGGATGTACATGGGCCGCCCAAGTCAGGCTTAAATCACCCCTGAATGGATGGACAAGACCGAGGGTTTCTTGAACCAAGCATTTGGCAAGGCAGCTAATGGAGCGAGAGACACATTCTGTCCCTGTAGCGAATGCAGAAACAGGAAAAGAAAAACAAGGAAGATCATGGGGGAACATCTTTGCAAGTATGGATTTATGCCAAACTATACCCGGTGGGTGTTCCATGGTGAAGCCCATCGTACTAGAGAGGAGGTGGTGAGACCACGCTTGGAGGCATTTGATGCTGATGGCGGGGTAGCAGGATGGTTAGGTGACTTTCACAAAGCAACGTTCGCTGAAAGACCTATGGAGGAGGAGGAGGAGAAGGAGGATGAGGAGGAGGAGCCAGAGCCAACCAGAAAGGCGTTCTACCAAATGTTGTCTTCGACACAGAAGCTCTTACACGAGAAGGCAACGGTTTCTCAACTGGATGCCATTAGACGTCTAATGGGGTTGAAGTCCCACTACAACATGAGTCGAGCCTGCTTCGATTGTATGTTGGCAGTTATTGGTGGGCTGCTTCCGGAGGGTCATATTCTGCCGAGTAGCTTCTACGAGTCACAGAGACTCCTTCGTGCACTTAAGATGCCGTATGAGCAGATACATTGTTGTCCGAAGGGGTGCATCCTATTTAGGAAAGATCACAAGGATGCAAAGTACTGTCCAAAGTGTAAATCCTCTATGGATGTGGAGGTAGACAAAGGTGATGGCCAGAAGGAGCAGCTTGAGATCCCCATGAAAGTCCTATGGCACCTTCCGATCGTACCGAGGCTCCAACAGCTATTCATGATCGAGGAGTCCGCGAAATAGATGACATGGCACAAGAATGGCATTCGATACAATCCTGATAAGATGGTACATCCAACTGATGATGAAGCATGGAAAAGCTTTAATCGCAAGCATCGTGACAAAGATCTTGAGGCCCGTAATGTACGTGTTGCGCTAGCAACGGATGGGTTCAATCCTTATGGAATGATGTTGGCCCCATACACTTGTTGGCACGTATTTGCTATCCCCCTCAATCTCCCCCCGGGGTCCTCCTTCAACGGCAAAACATATGCTTGACATTGATAATTCCTAGACACCCAGGAAACAAAATGGGTGTGTACATGGAGCCTATTTATGATGAATTGATTAGTGCTTGGAATGAAGGGGTATGGACTTACGACCGAGCTACAAAGAAAAACTTCAAAATGTATGTTTGGTACCAGTACTCCATGCATGACTTCCTGGCGTATGGGATATTCAGCGCCTGGTGTGTCCACAGGAAGTTCCCATGCCCGGTATGCAAGACAACTCTGGAGTTCATTTGGTTGAAGAAGGGTGGCAAGTTATCATTGTTCGACAAGCATCGACAGTTCCTCCCTCTTAACCATGCATTCAGACAAGACACCAAGAACTTCACGAAAGGTGTCAAGGTGACCGACCCTAAACCTCAGAAGATGACTGGTGCCTAGGTTTATGCTCAGATAGATGCTCTCGTGGTCAATCCACAGAAAGATAGTCAAAAGAAAGATAGTCCAAAGAAAGATTGCTTTGTGGGATATGGTGTCGAACATATGTGGACTCATAAGTCGGGCTTGGAGGGGCTTCCCTATTTTGATGACCTTCTCCTTCCACATAATATAGATGTAATGCACACTGAGAAGAATGTCGCCGAAGCACTTTGGGCAACACTCATGGACATTCCTGACAAGACAAAGGACAACCCTAAGGCCAGAGTGGACCTAGCAACGCTATGCGATAGACCAAAGCTAGAGATGTTGCCTCCAAGAGACGGTAAGCCATGGAAAAGGCCTAAGGCCGATTACGTCTTAGAAAAGAAGCACATGACGGAATTGATACAATGGATGCAGACGTTAAAGTTCTTGGATGGGTATGCAGCGAATCTGAGGAGGGGTGCGAACCCAGAGACTAGTCGAGTCTTAGGGATGAAGAGTCATAACTACCACATATGGATTGAGCGGCTTCTTCTGTCGATGGTTCGAGGCTACGTCCCTGAGAATGTCTGGAAGGTGCTGGCAGAGTTGAGCTTTTTCTTCCGCCAGCTTTGTGCCAAGGAGGTATCTATGAAAGTGGTTGAGGAGTTGGAAAAAGTGGCACCTCTGTTGCTCTATAAGTTGGAGAAGATCTTTCCACCTGGCTTTTTCTTGTCGATGCAGCATTTGATTTTGCACCTCCCGTCCGAGGCACGAATGGGGGGGCCGTGCAGAACCGTTGGTGCTATCCAATCGAGAGATGTCTAAAGACTATTCGCAAGAAATGTGGAAACAAAGGCAGGATTGAGGCTTCCATTGCTGAGGCATTCATTCATGAGGAGGTGTCAAACTTCATAACGACATACTATAATGAGAACCTTCCTAGCGTGCATAATCCACCCGCTTGGTACAACGAGGATGAAAATAAATCGACCCTTAGCCTTTTCAAAGGGCCACGTGGGAGAGCAAGTGGAGCGACCATAAAGGGCTTGAGCTATGAAGAGTGGCGCAAGATCATGCTCTACGTGTTGACCAACCTTGACGAAGTGAAAACGTATCTGGGGTAAGTTCTCAATGAACTTGTTACATACTCCGTAACTTTTGTACATCCAACAACATTGTTCCTTGTCGGTGCAGGGAATTTTTTGATGAATCCTGGCATCATTCAAGGCCACCTTTTGACCATGAATGAGAGACCCTTCTTCAACATGGTTCACCTGATTTCATTACATGGTTCCAAAAAAAGGTACCGGCCAACTTAGCTCTTACTAAGTTTGACGTTCCAAGTTGCCTAATTTCATTTCTCTCCTGCTTGAACTTGTAGTGCCAAAGGGATGTGTTTATAAGTGCTGAATTACGATCGGTGGCCAATGGCTTTGACTATAAGGTCTTGTCATTTAACGCTTATGACGTGAATGGATATCGCTTCCACACAACAAGGTATGAGCAGAGTCGTCCCAATCCAAGGACCACGAATATCGGAGTATTTACGCCCGGCACTGATCAGGAGGAGTATTATAGGACAGTTGAAGAAATATACGAGCTCGACTACCGTGGTTCCAAAGCACTTAATCCTATCATATTCAAATGCCAGTGGTTTGATCCTGCAGTATCGAGAAAGTCCCATCAACTTGGGATAGTCGAAACTCGACATGATTCCTTCTATCCAGGAGAAGATGTCTATATTGTGGCTCAACAAGCAACACAAGTTTATTATTGTCCATATGCTTGCAAAACCGACCCACGTCTTCAGGGTTGGTATATTGTGCACAAGGTATCACCACACGGTAGATTACCTCGCCCAAACCCTGATGATTACAACTTGAACCCAAACACACATGACGGAGAGTTCTATCAACAAGAAGAGGGGCTACCAGGGATGCTTGAGATAGACTTAACCGGAAAGATAGAAATAGAAGCAGACGAGGAATGGGTTGTTGACGAGGATGCTGCAAATGAGGTGCATGATCCGAAGGACTTGGAAATGCTTGACAGACTACGACTAGGCAATGACAACGATGAGGATGAGGCTGTTGAGGATTTGGACAATCTTGATAGTGATGATGATACCTATCGTCCAGATAATCCTGATCATGAAGAATATTAGAAATACATGTAATACTATGTTATTTTGTAATTACATTTTCTTTATTTTGTATCTCTTACTAAGTACGTCTCATTTATCTATACTTACTGGTTTACTCTTTTTAATTGCAGGTGATGGGGCCCACTAGGAGGAGCTGCCACTTGGTTTACACCAACCGGAGGGACATGGTGGTGGCTAAGGAGGCGGAGGCATCAAAGAGGCCAAGGCGGCCGAGAGGTAGGCCCAGGCGGGAGCCGTTGACTAACCACGAGCGCAGCTCCTCATGTGACTCTGTGCACGACGACGACCTTCAACACATGGTGGATGGGGACGGGGGTCCACAGACGGAGGATGAGGAGGTGGTTCTAGCGACGGAGGACAAGGAGGCAGCGACGGTAAGGGGTTCCACTTCCTCTGGTACGTTGAAGCCCTACCAGCGAGGTCCCACAAAGCTCCCGAAGCGACCGATACCTATTGAGAGGCGCCCACTGATTGCACCCGAGGGCGATAGGTAAGTAACTTCATATGTTCTTCATTTGATATGTTAAAAAATCATAATAACAACTAATAACTATTGTGGACCACTTGTGCAGGAACTGGGTGCTTGTGGACCAGGCAGCCCCGGCATGCAATGTGAATGGCATCCTAGGACTTTTGTGCAAGGAACACTTCCCTGGCCTGGTTAGGAAAGGAGATTAGGATTGGGAGCCGGCCAGGATGTTCGACCACTATGCCCTTGTGCAGGATGCTCCAGATCATAATGGCATCCGCTGCAGAAACAAGGCAGATCGGATGATTAGGGAGTTGTGGGTAAGTCTTTCTTGCACTACATTCCTCAATTCCTTGCATTCATTGGACATTCTTGAAATAAAATAATGGATACCTCGTGTCTTTATGCAGGACTTCTTCAGAATCTAGGAGGGACAGGAGGAAAGTGCGTATCAGGTGGCTTACGCTTCCTGTAAAAGGCGTGTCACGGACTTGCACTACGAGTCCCGCCTCTAGGCCCACATAGACTACAACGCCAAGTTCCTACTCAGGCGTGTCAACAAAGAGGAGGCAAGACGGATGACGCTGACAAGGGAGCAGTACATACAGGTAAATACAAAACATGAATATTCATTTCTTTTGAGATTAAGTATGCCTAATTTGATCTTCTGATGTGTCGTCTACTTGATGTCCTATAGGCGATTCCAAGCTGGTGCGCCACCCACCCCGATTGCTGGGAATATATTGCGGACACCTGGTTGGACGGGAACTAGCAGAAGAAGCATGAGGAGGCCCGCGACTTGCGTTTGCAGATGCCAGGTGTACCTCACCTTCAGGGCAGCCGCAGCCTCAGCAAATATGCAAAGGCATATGTAAGTCTCTGCCATTGCTCTAATCTAGCCGTGCTCAATTCTGCATCATTTCTAACCACATGTTGTTGTCTTTCTCGTAGTCGGATGCACACGGTGGCCAGCCAGTTGGTCAACTCAAGGCATATGCTTTGGCTCACATGGGCAAGGCGACGGCCGACATCGAGTACGACCTAGATGCCCAACTTGAGACATACACGAACTCCAACGTCCACACCCGCCTCTCTTCGTACACGGAGGCGGCAAGGTCAGTCCATGGGTCGGGCTATGATCCGAGAACCGAGGAGCACCTTGATCCTCAGCTCGTGATGAGGGTGGGGCAAGGCAAGAAGCATGGGCGGTTCTGGATTGACGATGGCATCCTCGACACGGCCTCTACTCCTCTCCACCAGCTCCGAGCAGCGAGCACGAGCTCAAGCGTGCCCATACGCCAACGACCAACCACGGTGTCGGCACTCTAGGTAAGCATTCCTGTTTCATTTGTCGTTCTTTGACTTTTACATACCTTACCTATGCATTATTGAAACATTAGGATCAAATGCTGCAGGCCCAGGTGCAGGAACTGTAGGCCGAGCGGGAGGTCGAGCGGCAGAGGCTACAGGCTTTGGAGGCCCAGCGGGAGCAAGATCAGCGACAGATGGCCGAGATGATCAAGTTCATACAGCAAATTGGCCAGCAACAAGGTTGGGCGATCCCACAGACGCTGCTTGCTCTAGATCCACCTCCACAACGTCCTGATTCTACCCCGATGAGTATAAGTACGAAGTTTTACTATCTATGCTGAAACTTAGAGAAACCTAGTGAAACCTAGAGAAACCTAGTGGTGGTGGTGGTGGTGTTGTGGTGGTCATGGTGGTGGTGGTGGTGTGGTGTTGATGTTGGTGGTCATGGTGTTGTGGTGCTCATGGTGGTGGTGGTGGTGTGGTGGTGGTGGTGGTCATGGTGGTGATGTGGTGGTGGTGGTGGTGTGGTGGTGGTGGTGGTGAAGTGTTGGTGGTGAAGTGTTGGTGATGGCGGTGATGTGGGTGGTGGTGGTGGTAATGGCAGATATTTATCTTGCATATTTATCTCTTCTCTTGTCGCTCACGTGCAATCTCTTCTATTTTGTGCAGCATCAATCGGAGGCGGTGTCGAACCACCTCGGAGGTCGCCGGGATCGCACGTTGGGCCATCACAACTCGGACCGTCGCCGTGAGCTTCAAATGGCAGCCATTGTGATATAATGCACTTGTGAACTTTGTGAACTATGCTTGTGTGTTTGGACTTTGGACTTGGGAGTCGAGATTGTGATACTTGTATGATATGTTTGTGTTTGTGGTGGATTATGATATACATTTGTGTGATATATAGTTGTGTTATATATATATATCTATATATATATATATATATATATATATATATATATATATATATATATATATATATATGATGTATATCTTGTTTGCAACGATGGAAGACTAAAAACCAAAAAAAATTGATTTTTTTCACTTCTTTGCCGAGTGTCATGACCATGACACTCGACAAAGCTAGGAATATGGAACACAAACTTCCCAGCTTTGTTAAGTGTCATGGACAAGGCACTCGGCAAAGAAAATCCAAAAAAAAGGAAACAAGCTTTGCCGAGTGCCAGATTCAGACACTCGGCAAAGCATTTTTTAAAAAAAATAAAAAACACATTTCTTTGCCGAGTGCCGACGCGTGGCACTCGGCAAAAGGGCCGTCACCGTGACCTGGCCATCACGACGGCTTTTCTTTGCCGAGTGCCGACATGCGGCACTCGGCAAAGAAGCCTTTGCCGTGAAGGGATATGCCGACAACTCTTTGCCGAGTACAGCACTCGGCAAAAGCTTTGCCGAGTGCAAAGTCTTCTTTGCCGAGTACAATTGCACTCGGCAAAGCACGCGTCTACTATAGTGATTGAGATACCGCACGCCGTACAATACGTGTCGTACTTGTATGTATCCTATCGTATCGGATCGCATCCGATCCTTCAGTGCTGGTACCTACCTATACGTACACGTACTTACGTACTGATGATCGAGTAGATAAATACTCTCTCCGTCTCTGTACTGTACGTACGCTTGACTGGTAAATTCAAGCTGCTGCATGCTACTAGTATCTAGCTTGTAGGACCGACCGGCCGGGGTATCTACGTGGTACCTAAATTGGGACGACGATAGGAGATTTTACTTTTTTTTAAGCATGATTTTACTTTCTTTTTAAATTTTGAGCATGATTTTACTTTCTTTTGCCATTTCGGTTTGGATCATATGATCGAGTCATGACTCTCAACCACTATATCTAAATCGAGCGGCTTCCATGGAAAAGATCTTGTCCACGACCACGAATGGTGGCACGCGCAGCTATAACTACGCCTGTGTAGAGGTGTACGTTGTACTCACTACAGGAATCGGCCTCTTTGCCGACTGCCGAAAGCAGTCGGCAAAGGCTTAAAAACGGTCGGCAAAGGCTTTGCCGACCGTTTTTCGCCTAGGCAGTCGGCAAAGGGGTGCCGGGAGAGAAGATGTCGGGAAAGAATTCTTTTCCGACTGCCTTCCGGACAGCAGTCGGTAAAGGCTTCCCCGACGGCCGTATAACCAGTCGGTAAAGACTCCGTCGTCGTCCCGTCCCGTCTCCTTTGCCGACTGCCAGG